>NW_010271754.1:0-47476 GCF_000690775.1 Eurypyga helias
AGGAACGCCACTCGTCACCGATTAGGTAGTTCTTATAAAATAAGAACATGACCAATGTAGCAAAGAATTATGCTCATAAGTGCAAAGGTCTGTTACAGGGAGCTGGGAAGCTGATTACTTGCTGCAAAATGCCTTAAAGTTTTGCTTCTAAGTACACAGCACATATTGTTTTAAAACGTACGTATGTACGCACAGATTCACACCCATACTGTGCTACTGGGGAAAGCTCGATCTATGTAAACATAGTGCAAGTGACAAGTGACAGCACGAGTATCAGAAAGTTTGTTCCTGTAAAGGAGGGGCTGTGGATATGATTTAGGTGCCCAAGCCATAGCTCCCAGAAGTAGTGCCAGTAGTGCTCTGTTGGTCCATTCAGTTGCACTAGGTTTAACCTGGAGTGGTATATTCCTGCTAGTTCACTAAAAAGACACTGTTGCAGCTAAGGGAAAGTCCATAGACCTCAGTGCAGAGACTGAAAATTTAATCAGTTTGTACATGCTAATTGTTCCATCACACGATAGAAACTCCTGAGTTTCTTTGACTCTTGAACTATCTGTAACTCAGAGCAAAAAAACTAGAGCGTATTTTTATCTCATGAGAAAGGCTTATTTCATGCAAGGTTTTCTTTAAAAGGTTCAACATTGATCATAAACATGGGCATCTAGGTTCAGAAGCAAATACAGTTTGTTCTGTCTCTTTAGCACTGGCTTTCTCAGGAAATACCACAAGTTCCAATATAGAAAGCTCCTTCCTTGAGCATAAGAAAACCAGATTCTTCTCAGTACTTAACAAAAGTAACAGAAAATAATGTTCCAACTATAACTTCAAATACCCTGTTTATGCAGTAGAATCCCTATAAAAGGTCTTTCAAAAATAATATTTTCTACTCTTGGCTATTTTCTATTTTTAATCTTTCATATTTCCTGATTGTATTTATTTTGACCTCCATCAAGTGGTTTCTCTATTACTGTTATTTTTGCAATTTTATGGTATTCATGTAGCTTACTGTATTCTCTTTGATCTTCTCCCTTTCAGCTTTTTCTTGGGTCTTTTTCATCTTTAAAAAAGTTTTCTTCTTTTTCTTTTTGTATCTCTGTCTCCCAAGTGCAAGCCTTTATTTTGCATTAGCAGGTAAATGTTTGGAAATCACAAAGAGTCACAAAGATTCTGGAATTATCTACTGCTGAACACAAAATATTTCAAATTCTTGCTTCAAAGGCTTTTAGGAACAAAGAAGCTTTTCTCAGACCACTAGCAAATCCACCAAGTTCAAATGAACTGTCTTTGCCAGCAGAGATGAACTAATAACACAACAGCATAATCTTGCAAGAGTAGCCAAATATTTTAGGGGAACAAACATATCCTTGACATCATAAGAAAAAAAATCACAGTTTATCTCTTTAATAACCATCTTCAAGGGAAATTAATGCTACTTTGTCCTTTGTGCAGAACAGTAATTGGATTGTGTGTTTCAATTATATCTGGACAAAGGCCAGGATATTGAAATACTTCTAAATATTAGATTTTCTTGTCCAAAAATTAGATTTTATTGGCATTCTCTTTCCGAGATTTCTTCATTAAAAGCTTCATTAAGCATAAATCTTCTTTCCACACAGCAAAAAACCTAAATTGTTTTAAAAGGGTCATTTAGAAAGATTTGCCTTCCCCTTCTCCCACTGTTTATGCTGAGAGAAGAGTAACCTCACAAGGTTAGAAGCCAACCTGCCTTACCTAGGATGGTTTTCGGCTAGTTGCTTGAACTCATTGTCCCAGTTTGGCCTTCCATAGCAGGTCTTCTGTCTCAAACCAGTAATTACGTCCACCTTGTCATCATAATGTAGGGATATATGAGTAGCCTAAAGGCAAATTTGCAAGATAATAATTTTAGAGTCAAAAATGTATACATCAAGTAAGAGGAGACAGCAGTAATACTGCTTCATGGTGAAAGTATTGATGAGGGAAAGGAAACACTAATTGTTTCTGGAAGCAGAGGAGAGGAGAAGAGAGGAGAGGAGAGGAGAGGAGAACGCTATTCAGGAGTTCACAAAATGACTAGAAGTGTAAAAAGCACTTCCCAAAGTGCCCGAGACCTCAAGGGAGTTCAAGCTCTTGAGATTAAGTATTGGAAATCAGTTGGTATCAAATAGCTGTCTTTACTGGTCTGGGTCTAAGTGCCACAGTCACTTTTACAGGCAGGCCTTAGATTTCTAAACTTCTTCTCAGCCTTTAAATATCTCACCCTACACTTCCTTCATTGCAGACTCCGAAGTGACAGTCACTTAAAGGCCGAGTTGGAGTTTAGGAAAGGTAACAAAAGTGTACTGTAACAGAGTTTGACAATAAATACTAACCATTACATGCACCTTAAGTAAGTCCAGAGCATTCTGCTGCTGATGGAAAAGGCAGCAGATGTACCGGCTTGGCAGGGGTAAAACCCTAAGTGATGTGACTCTTCTGCTCAGGTGGAGGTAGGTGCAGAAAGTGGATCAGCTCAGGTGAAGCACTGAACTAAGTGAGCTGCACAGCTCCCAGTGCCAAGGAAACAAATCCTGACTGTCATGGGCATTTACTGTCTCTCAGCTCCTATGCTACACCCATTACCATGCTATCTGAGTACTTCCCAGGTGCATTTAAAAACAGAACCACTGTCTCTCCTAATTGTGCTGCTACTGTGTAGGAGTAATACGTCAGTTTTCATTAGACTATCATTGTTAAGAAATTACAAGAGGAAAGCTAAGTTAAAAGATGGGCTTTGCATTTAGTTCAGGCCATAGTATGAGCTAGGCATCATTATCATCTCTTGCAGAACTGGTTCCTGGAATTTAGATCCATTTCCTGAGAGTATTATGTATTTCGTGTGCTAATGAGTATTCCATGTTGCTTAACAACTCAGTTATTCTGGTCAAACACAGTCGTCACAGGAGGTCATGTTTCTAAAAGGTTCTTCTTGTTAGTTTGGACCAATGTCATGGAGGACTTGGAATAGTCTTAAAAAAGACCTTAAAATGTTTGGTGAGAGTCGGATGTGGGGAACTACAGGATTTTTTAATTGTTCACAGAAAAATTGTGCCACTGAGCAGATGGACGATTTCTGTTCACATTAACTGTAACTTTTCCAGGTTTTTGGTGTTAGCCCTTCCTATTGCTTACAGCATTCAAGTTGCCTAGGAATCTCAGGGGCATCACAACGAGCAATAGGCTGAAACATGATTTCATGTCCAAGCAGAGGCAGGCATATGCCATATCTGTTTGACCATCTGATGCCAACAGGGAGTCTACAAAGAGCTCGAAGCATTGAACAAACATGTCTGAGGAGTAAACACCTGCTAGTAGTGGAGGGTTCACTAGAAATTGTAAATTGCCCCTCCTGCTTGGGTTCACCTTCATCCAGCTACTGGTCATCTATATGGTGAAACAGGGAGAGAACAGGCAGAATGTTGGTTTTGTTGCTTGCTAAGGGAGAAGTAAAGTAAAAAATCAACCAAATATTACTGGTGCTGAAGGTCAAATTTTGAGGAGTTATGATCTGGAACTTACTAAAGGTAAGTAAGACCTATAAGAGGAGGGAGATTTGTGGATCTCTGAAAAAGGTGGAACTGTTACCCAGAACAGTTCCCCAGGCTTGGTAAGAGTAGGAGAAGCAGCCACTGAAAAGCATTCCTGTTTCCCCACAGACCTCCAGAGATGGGATTTTGGGGGTGGGTCCAGGATCAAGAGCAGTGCCAGTGTAGGCAGGGAGGCCGTACAGCTTCAGGGATGCTCCTGTGTCATCTAACTGACAGCATAGGATAACGAGGCAGTGCTGGCAGGACGACTAGGTTTGAAGAGAAGAAGGAGGGACTTCAGAAAGATGCAGGGTGCATGAGTGAAGGGAGTCAGATATCCCAGCAAGAACAGTTGTCTCCCTTCCTGACATCTGGCCTGATGCTTGCCCAGGAGGGAAGTCGGATGAAGACAGTTGAGAGATGAGGGCAACTTCTTGTTTTTTTTAGGTTCCTCAATAGCTTCTTTCAAAACAGGTTTTGGGTAATACCCTGTGATATAGCTAATGCACAGTGGTGGTTTCTATGACATATTCATCACGGTGGGAGCAGATTTTTCTGAATACAGCTTTATGCACATACCTCATTACTTGACAGAAGCCCTAAGGAAAGCAGAAAGAAACAATGTGTTTTTTTGTGGCAGCAGAGGCAGGAAGGGAAAAGCTCTATGAATTCTATTTTTTTTAATCTCTACAAGACAGTCCTTCATTCAACAGAGATGGCATGAAATAAAACAGTAGAGCAAAGACATTCCTGTGAGAGTTTTTCTGTCAGGTGCCTAACTGATCACAGTATCATCTGAGTGATCCATTAAAAATAAGAGGGAGAGAAAATCAAATAATCTGGGTCTAGGTAAAGACTAAAAAAGTTGAAGAAAATTGACCCAGTCAAAGAATTAAGTGCCTTGAATTGGGATGCTCCAATGAAATTATAAGATGGCAAAGAGAATCAGAGAAAATATATTTTCAAACAACATGAATTGTTGCTAAAATGTTCTAAATAGAACAGGGTTGAGAAGTGTACTGGACATATACATGAACAACAAACATTATGCTATATAATAAGAGTAAACAGAACTAACACTTTTTATACAACCCTCCATTTCGAAGATGTGGACAAAATGTCCCTTCACAAGCTCCTGAAAAGCTCACTGCAATACACCTGGAAATCAGCACTGCCCAAGCCATGATTTAGGACTGGCAGCATCACTGGTTTGATTTCTCCATTCCTGTGTTCCTAAATGTGAGATGGAGACAGACAGCTTGGTGTCTTCATATTTACAATTCTTTGTCTCCCTGCTTCATCCATCATTTATTCGGCTGTTCCTGTTCCATATGTTACCATACTGGAAAAGCAAGGTACATTAACTCAGACTCATGAGAGTTTCATTATTACCTGACTTTCATCCCAGCCAGTAAGAAATATATGATAACTGAGAAAACCATTTTTCCCTTTTTCAGCCATTTTTGTTTCCAAATGGAACAGAAGATCAGCAAACCACTCAAATGCTGATGCGTCTCGACAAATCCAGTAAAAATAAACCTGTCAGATAAAAGTAAAGAGATTTAAGAAGAAGCAAATTTCCAGTAACATTTCCTAATGATTGGCTCAACTCAACCACATAGTGTGTGACTCTTCTCCACTGTAAATTTAAACATAATTACATATTGTTTTGATAATGTAGTTTCTATCTCTTAAAATTTTCATTTTCCTCTTAAACATTGAGTGAATATATTAATGTGCTAGTGAACACAGGCGATGTATAAGTTTCCCATCTCCCCCTGCCATCGCATCTCAACTTTGTCTTATAATACCTAACTACATTTCTTGCAAATAACATGATTATTCTTGGAAATTTTGGATTTATTTGCAGTTATATTTAAAATAGAATTTCAGTTTCATTCAGCATTGAAGCAAGGTATTTCTGTTTCTCAAGACCTTATGACATAAGTGAACAGTTGATGTGGTTAAAAGATACAGTTATGTTCTTCAGGCTAGATACCCTGTATAAAACAGGCTACAGAACACCCCTACTTTTTTTTTAAATATATTTCTTCTTTAAATTGGAGCATATAATTTCTCGAGAAACATGAAACTGTAATTTTAAAGTTGCCAAAGGGATAAAATGAACAACTATCCTGTGATTGGTTTTCTATTGGTTGAAAACCTTATCTCTATGAAAAATTTACTTTCCCCCCCACTCCAGATTTCTCTAACTTCATCTTCCATAACTGGATCTTGTTTTAGTTGTCTATTGGAGTGGAGAGCCTGTTATTAAATTTTGGTCCTCAGGTTGAAATTAGAGGCTGGGATCAAGTCATCCTATAACCCTTTCTATGGTAAACCCAACATTCCTGAGATCTGTCACTGAGCGGCTAATTTTCCATCCTTTAATCATTCCTGCAGTCAGTCACAAACAGAGCAGAGAATTTGTTTAAAAAAATAAAAACCAAAACCAAGCTAATTTATCTTGGTATAGGGTAATGCATACATAGGGAAAAAATATTTCAAGCAAGATGGTTAGTCACTGTCCATATGATGATGAGAGTTTCTATTTCAAGAGTCCTTGCTGTGACATCTCCAGCTGGATCAGGTGGGACTACCCAAACCCCTTTTTCTGCTCAGTTCTAATAACCGGCTGGCTCAGGGACGGTTGTGACCACTCCAGCATGTACATGATATATTGTCATCTATTGTGATCTATTGTCTTAACTACATACAAAGCAACTTCTAATTAACTATGTGTAAAAGACTGTCCTTCTGTGTGACCAATTCTGCAGAAACAGTTTCTGCTCACCATTTGTGAATGTCTTATCTGTGTACAAGTTAAACAATTTTACAGCAGGAACTTCTGCTGAATCTCAGAACTGGTGAGATGCCCCTCCCAGGATCTTAATCAACATGCTAAGACATCCAGTTGGCCTAGGCAGTGCAGGAGGTGACTTAGGGAGTCTTCAGGACAGTTGGGAATTCCTTCCTGGAAGCCTCCCTCACCAGTGCTGTGCTGCCAAGGCAGTTGGGAGTACAGCCCATCCCCAGGTTTCAGTTCAGTCCCTCATCCCAAGCCAGTCCAGCTATGTAGGTGACTAGACTGGGAGTTCCTCCATCACCCAGGGGATGAATGTCTGAAGTTCCCTGGGTGTCTGTCCAGGCACTACTTTGATGCCTGATTGAATCACAATTATAGGGCAAATGTGATTGAAATTCTTTTAACTCGAGCTCTGTAGCTCTTGCCATGCAATCCATCATTACAGAGGGCAGCAGACCTCAAATGGGCCTCTGTGGGCAATGTAATTTTGAGTGCAATTATTTTCATAGTGCCTCCAAAGAAATAATTCACAAACATGGAGAAAGCTTAAAAATGCACAGTTTCAGATGAAAAAGGAACAGCATGGAAGACAATGTATAAGCTTATAACAAAGCTTATGTTGTTTGGAATTTGTTTTATTGTGATTTTTATTTTGTTGCAAAATCCCTTAATTTCCTCCAGCCCATCTCTCTGCTCACCAGCCCCTCTGTCTTTTATTATACCTCAGTATCAAAGGTAATCTGGAAGGTCTGTTCCCAAGGCAATCGTGGGAGTTCTGATGATTTGGAAATTGTAGCCCTTTTCCATAGCATCAGTGAGATAAAGATGTGTATTAGACACATCTGAAGTGAAAAATCAGAGAAGAAACCAGAAAGCTATAAAGAGATTCCCTGAAGTGTTAATATACTAGGTTGTCAGACTTCTGGTAAGGTGGTGGGAGAAAAATGTGGTAACACCATGCTTCACTGGAGATTTGGTGAAAGAGATTAACAGTAATTTGAGATGTTTCCTAGATCTGAGTGTACTGTAAAGGACCATCTGTGGTTTCTGCAAGAAATATAAATGAAGTATGATCCCAGGAAACAGAGATAAAGCATTCAGGGTTAAGTAGGGTATTTTTACAGCCTAGGAGTTGGACTGTCTGCAGAACTTCAGTACCAAACATCTTGGCTGTTTGCTTTTTCCTCTTTTGTTTCAGTGTTTGCCTTAAATACAACCTCACTGCTTTACAGGGGTGTTGCTGCTGATTTACACTGGCATAGGTTATGTGGAAAAAGCAAGCCCACTGACATTATAGCATTTCATTTTTGTGACCAACAACAGTATTATTTTAAATTACCAAAACTAGATAAGATTTATAGCCTTAACCTTTATGTAATTTTTTTGTGTCTGAATCCTGAAGTCCGTGCTTGTTCCACACTCTCAACACCTCAAAAATCAGGCCACTAAGTGCTGTCAGTCTGTATCATATCACACTGTGGTGGTTGATTTGCAGTGAGAAATTTCTTCCCCCAGCATCTACTTGATTGTCTTATTCCTCAAGTCTTTTCAGCGGTTAATTTTATGGAAATGTATATTTAGTACATATGCTTCTAAATGAATAATGAAATAGAATCATAGAATCATAGAATGGTTTGGGTTGGAAGGGACCTTAAAGATCATCTAGTCCCAACCCCCCTGCCATGGGCAGGGACACCTTGCACTAGACCAGGTTACTCAAAGCCACATCCAGCCTGGCCTTGAAGACATCCAGGGATGGGGCATCCACAACATCTCTGGGCACCCTGTTCCAGTGCCTCACCACCCTCTCTGTGAAGAATTTCTTCCTGACATCTAATCTAATCCTCCCTGATTTCAATTTATACCCATTACCCCTTGTCCTATCACTACAGGCTCTTGTAAAAAGTCCTCTCCCAGTACCCTTGTAGGGCCCCTTCAGTTACTGGAAAGCTGCAATGAGGTCTCCTCGGAGCCTCCTCTTCTCCAGGCTGAACAAGCCCAACTCTCTCAGCCTGTCCCCATAGCAGAGGTGCTCCAGCCCTCTGATCATCTTCGTGGCCTTCCTCTGGACTCGCTCCAAGTGGTCAATATCCTTCTGATATTGAGGGCTCCACAGCTGGACGCAGTACTCCAGGTGGGGTCTCACCAGAGCAGAGTAGAGGGGCAGAATCACCTCCCTCGACCTGCTGGCCACACCTCTCCGGATACAGCCCAGGATACGGTTGGCATGTGCATGGTGTAGCAACTGGGAGCATGTGGGCAGGACTGGGAGCCAAGCACATTCAGGAAAGGAGGTAAAACAGCTATCCGATAAATTGAGATGATGTGGTCTTGGAAATGGGGGACTGGTTTCCAGAATATCAGGCTGTGGAGCTTGAAGGAGTGCTTTTAGCTGGTTGCAGATCTAGCTGTCATAGTAACAGCCAGTCCAACCGAATTGGGTCAAGCCATCTCTAGCACAGTTGTCTCGAGAAAGGATGCAGCTTTCTGAAGCTGAATAAACTCCTTAAACTCATCCCTGGTGTGGTTCTGCTGAAGCAGTACCCATTACACTCCCACTAAGTTTCACATTACAGGTGAAGAGCATTTGGTAATTAAGAAAGACTGTCATTGTAAGAAGCATTTTTGGCCATGATTATAATCTTGTAAAGAAAAAAGGAAGTGAAGAAAGATGGCCTATGGGCAAAAGGTCTTCTTTTCGCTTAGATCGAAGACAACTTCTAGTATAGTATGTTAAAATAAATGGTGTTTACAAAGAAGTCTTCCTTTCTTTACACTGACTGCCCATAGCATAGCACAACATATTACATGTATAATTAAAATACAATAAATGCACAATAAAATTAATCCTTATTAAAACTGTAGAATAAAGCCAGCATCAGTTCATTTCTATAATTAAACAATTATTCTGAATCCTATTTTTTTTTCTTGTAAGCCTCATACTATTAACTGACTGCAATTATTTAGGACCCTTAAAATCTGTTTTAGTTTTATGTTTCATTAGTCTCCACCCACCCTACCCCCATCGACTACATTCATCAGCTTGATGGCTTGCCCAAGTAAACTGTCTTAAATTTTCCAAGTGCTCTTTTTGCAAATTGAGTTAGATGCAGTATTGCTATTAATCAGATCTGTAATGCAGGGTTTTGAGTAGTCGCTTATGTCTCTAATACTCTGCTCCCTTGCAGAGGAAGCATATTTATCATTCAGTTTCCCACATCCTGAATTTTGTACAAGCAAGAGCGAGAGCTCTGTTACCTCTTTCCTGTAAGGTGAAAGAACGTACTTTGTAAATCAGCTTCCATCATGCAGAAAGTCATTAATAATTATCTGTTGATGACCATCTGTCTGTTTCTCCCCACTCCCTGAAGAGAGAGGTGGAGCTGCAACTGTAGTCAAAGCCAGCTTTTCACCAAAAGAATGTAAAAGGTGATGGAGGAGGGGATGCCCAGAGAGACACCTTCATCCCAGACTCGCTGCTCCCTCTTAGTCCCTGCAAAACTATTGCACTTGCAGCTGGGCACCTCCCTGCAAAACCCTAGTCTTTTCTGCTCCTGAGTATAACCCACCACGCGTGCGGTGTAGTGTACCAAAAAAGGTCAGAGATCTCCCTCAACCTAATTAATTGATGCAGTGGGCCACTGCGGGTCGAGCATGCAGGGGACAAGGATTTGGCAGCCTGCACCAGTCACTGACTTAGAGCTATGGTGGCAACAAACAGCCTTTCGTATAAATGCAGGACAAGGCTTGAATTCATACCCCTATATTTGAAGCAAGAAGCCTAAACTGTTCTCAAACACAGCTCAGAAAGATGGTTATGTTTGACAGCAAAACCGGCCCAGTTTTTAGGTCTCCAGATGAAGACATTTTGCGGAGAGGGCTGTGGGCTGAGGTAGAGCTTGCAGTGGAAGTTTACTGCAGGCAGGGACAGTCGGTCTCAAAGCAAATGGAAGAGGCTGGTGTTGTTCTCCTCACTGTATGTAGCTGAACTTATTGCCACAACTTACTGTGGCTGTGAACGCTCTACATGCGTTCAAAAAGCAATCGGAGAAATTCATGCAAGAAAAATGTACTAAGGGATATTAAATGCAGAAATGCAACTCTTGTGCCAGGACTGAACTGGAAGTTGCTCAAAGGTGAGAAGGTGTCCACTGAAGACATATCACTGCATGATTTTCTGGACTGTATACTTTTTCCCAGGTGTTCATGAAGAGACACTGCTAGAGACAGGATATTGGGCTAGATGGATCTTTGGTGACACTCAGTAGGACATTACTTACGTCCTTATGTAGGGTAAAAGAGAAAGTGGATGTTTGCTAATATTATCATCTGATGGATCAGTACAATTTTATCAATTTCAGTAGCAATTGATCTGAAAAATGAGACCACTAATATGAAAAAAAGATCATTTTATGCATAACTAAAGCCAGTAGAAACTTTCCAGCCATGACTAGTAGTAGTGCCCTTCCTCATCACAAAAAATGATAGGGAAATGAAGGCTCTAGGGCTATTTAGTTGTGAAGAATCAATTAGATAAATGTATACTCCTTTTGATTTGCTGGATTTTTTAAATTATACAGCTGCAGACATTATGGAAGCTATGAGTATTTATATCTCAACCATATGTGGGCAACACTAAGAAATATTAGTTCAATAAGCGTAATGATAGCTGTACTCAAATCAAAATGAAGTTGTTAAAAAAAGAAAAACCTCTTATTTATTTCCTTAATAGACATTTCTATGGTACTCATCATGGCAGAAAGAGAGTGCTGAATACTTTGAGGAAGATTAAATTATTTGTAATTATACCACAAGTGGAAGCTTTTAACCATTGAAAAAAGAAGTGTGGAGCTGCCCTGAGATTAATCGTTCTCACTAAGACGACTGCTAAATTTTTTAAGTAATGCTGTGAACTTCCCCAGCACCTTTCATCCAGGCTTTCAAAATATTTTACAGACACCGATGAAGTTTAGCCTCATAACACCTGTGAAAAATAAGCATCACTATTCCCACTGCACCAGTAAGGAAGCCCAGATATAGAGAAAGGACATAGAGAAATCATGATACTTTTGTATTTCACAAGAATTCAGAAAAACTGAACTCTGTAGCAGAAAACCATGGCAGAAGGCACCATGCATCTTTGCAGGCACACTTACCCAAGATTCAACCTAAGCTATGGATGAACACCCTGAGGTTAACCATACCCTCAATGCATAGTTAAATTCTGTTCTTTTCCCCCTAAGATAACAACATCAAGGACAGTAATAACAATTTTACTTGTATACATATAGAATGTAGATAGTATATATTTATAATGTGCATATACATCTATGTAGCTCTCTTTCCAGTGGGAAAGATCCTTCTGGTAGAATGGTAGTGTTTGCAAATGCACTTCTTTCCACATCTAGCACATATTTTCATTTTTATTTCCCTCCCTTCTCAGTGCTTTTTCTGCCTCAAAGATCCCTCCTGGCAATTTGAACCTGTCCTCAACACCTCAGTTACTAAAATCCCAGATGCTTTTTCAGTGGCAGCTTGTCATTAAGATGCCAGTTTTAACTCTCTTTCATTTAAAAAGATCTGCCCCTTAGACCTGCAATCGGCTCCATATGTACTGACCCTCTCAGAGATCTGTCCACTCCAATGCAATTTCAACATTTGTCCTTCAATGTGAAATGTTGAACAGTTCCTGATTCAGCTTTTACATTGGAAAATGAGCTAAAAGAAGCTGTAAGGTCCATAAGATACCACTTGCCATGGTGGATGGGGAAGAGAATATTTAATGCTGATTTTTCCTCTGTTGCCTTCCTACTTCACCCATTATCTCTACTTCAGCTATCCTCCCCCAGTGCTGCCTCACATATCCTTAGCAGAAGATGTGTAACAGGTTAGCAGATCAAGAGTATGTTAACCCAATTGGTGCCATCCATGCTTTAGAGACCCCAATATATTTTTTTCAACAAAATAATTAAAGTGGTTTGAAGCAGTAATATGCATGTTGATATAGGCATGTCATCCACAGCTTAAATTACTTTTCTTATTCCTTCTATGCTGGCTAATATCCTGATTTTGAACGGTGAGAAAAGCAGATAATGGTTACTGAATGCAGCAATATGGACTAGGACACACAGCCAAAGGGGCTGCAGAAAACCTGCAGCTGGACAAGGAGCAAGTGCTGCCCATCACTTCTGTCTGAGACAACCATGTCTCTTTTTTTTTTCTTTTTTTTTTTTTTTCCCATAGGAAAGAGAAAAAATTTCACCTCTAGCTCTCTGTCTAGCTATGAAAAAAATTACATGATCATCTCCAGTTGCTATTGAAAATCTGATTCTTCAGCCTTTACTATAAACACTGTGGCTAGGGATACCTTCTTCCTCAGGAAATGACAGTGAATTCAAGAGAGACTACACCACAACAGTCCCTGAGGCAGCTGCAAAGCAATTGACTGCTTCAGAGAGGGAGTTAAAGCACTTAAGTGAGTCTCTAGCTCTGAATTGTCTCTTTAACCTGGCAAAATAGGCTCATTTGTGGAACTTCTTGATGGAGCGATAAGCTTTCCCACCTACCTTCTGCAGTGCCAGTGCTGTGTTAGGGTTGCAGAGTTTGTACCAAATGGATTTTAAAATAGAAGCAAACGGTGTGACCCCAATTCCTGCCGCAATGCACACGCTCACTCGGTAGTGAAAGACGTCTGTGGTTGCAGATCCATATGGTCCATCCACGGCCAGTCTACAGTATCAAGACATTTAGTCAAGGGTCAGCCACATATGAAGTGACAGAAAAGTGAAAATTTATTGGGTTACATATTTTCAAAACTGAAGTTCTGTTAAAATAAAGGAGAAAGGTCATGTCTAAGCTGGCACACAAATTACCCGTACAAACACATTTCATTTTCAGTGGATGCCATTTAATAGCAAAGCAACTGTGTTTTTAGGAGATGAGAGAACAAGAGCACCCATGTGGATTTGGGGCCTGGCCATCTATTTAAGCATGCAATTGCAATTTTCTGGCTTTCTGAAATGTGATTAGTCATATAATTGCATGTCCAAATTTAGCTGTGGAATTTGCATATTTAATTATGAATTACTGAAAAGCATCCTGTTTTAGAGGTTTATTTTCTATATTTCTATCAAAGAGGAACAAATTACATTAATAATTTTGAAAAGTTCTCTATATGTGTTAAAGTAATAAAAGAGAAGGCAAGAAAGGGTCATCATATGCTAGGAAACTACCTTTTTCTCAGCTCTTTCTGAAATTTTTTCAGAATATTTCAGAAATACATTTTTGGCAGTGATACTATACTTAGTATCTGACATAAAGGCAAAATTTGTAAGGAGACATGCTTATTTATGTTACTGCCTCCTATAATCAATGTTGCTGATTCATTTTGGCCAAAAATAGAGATGAAAAATATTATTAAATAACCAAATTCATTCCTCTAGTGACATGGAATGTAAATACACATAGTACTTTGGAGTGCTCTGTCCAGTCTCTCTTTAAATAATGTAAGTGCTCTGGAAGATGGTTTCACTGTCTAACACCCAGCCCTTCAGAAAGTTGAGTTCTCTTGTTTCAGACATTCTGTTGATTTGTGGTCTTTATTGCATGAATCAACTTTAAAATTCGGCTTAGGTGCTAGAAACAAATAGCCAGACCTAGGAAGAATGAAATGTTTTAACAGGAAAAGAAAAGGGGCTCACCAAGCAATGGTACACACAAGTATAGGGATACAGCACATCTTAAACCCTATTGTTGCTTTCTTAAAGTGTACTTGAAGCCCTAGCAAA
This sequence comes from Eurypyga helias, assembly GCF_000690775.1. Classification (NCBI taxonomy): domain Eukaryota; kingdom Metazoa; phylum Chordata; class Aves; order Eurypygiformes; family Eurypygidae; genus Eurypyga; species Eurypyga helias. The sequence continues at coordinate 14,139 of NW_010271754.1, forward strand.
CATTTTCACTTTCATTTATACTTGTCACATGGTTAATTTTTATTTCAGTATTCCAAATGCTCTCCAAATGCAGTAGCAGATGAAACAGCTACTCAGGGCTAACTTTTGAGAATCTGGCTTTAGATATTAAAAAAAAAACCAAACAAAAAAAAGAACCAGATTTTTTTTTCAAAATATTTATTATTATTCAGATTATTACCCAGTCCTGCACTTTTTGAGCATTTAGATCTTCTCTAAAATATGATTTATTTAAGGGTTGTATGTAAAGTGCCTAAGCAATGCTTTCAGGTATGCTTTCTATGTAGTCTAATGTGGGCTTGGGAGCAATTCTCATTATTGTTAGTAGATTGAGAAAAAAATCAATAGGGAAGGAATTTCAAGAGATTCTTTAATCCGTCTCTGTGCTACAATTATTTCTGAATCATTCCTTACAGAGATTTGTCTTGTCAGTCTGCTCCTAAGTCCTCAGGTGACAGAGGTACCATCATTGGTGTGAACACTTTGCTCAGAGGTAGTAAGAGAACTTAACTGCATACAAAGTCTCGGGGAATTAGGGAAGAGAAAGCAGAGAAAGTGAAGCTGAGTTACACAACCCATTCACTTGATCTAGAGAGGGTGAGGGAAGGTAGGAAGGCAGTAAACAAAACCTAATATGTTTACATTTGACAAGGGAGGAGTAGAAAATAGTGCTATAGACTGTTTCTAGCTATGGCGTGGATTGTCCATATTCTTTGTGTCCATCTACACAATTTCATTAGAAAGAAGCATTATACTTTTGCAGGAGGCAGGGAAAGTATTTAGTTTTGGAAAAGTAAGATTAGTGGATTCTTGCATTATTTTATAATTTAAAGTTTGCTGATCAGCATGGTTATGTAGTACTCCTGACTGTAAGAGTAGGGTTAGATTTTGGGAGAAAGTACTAAAACAGCAATTAAGTGAGCTAGAATCCCAAAGAAGCTTAATGCAGAACTAGATTATTTTCACGGGAATAGTCTGTTCTATGGTCTTATCTCTCAAATTGACCAGCAATCACAACTGTCTTTTCTGCCTTTGTAAATGCACGTGTATTTTATTTTAGTGTGCCTTTAGTAATTACAATATAGTACTTTATTTTTAGAACCTTACCTTATCATTCAGTTGCTACATGGCTTCTGTCTACTGCTCAGTTTCTGCTATGTGTTATTTTTTAATATAGTCACCAATTCAGTGTTTATCTTTAGACATTGAAACCTGTGAAAAAGACTTGGGTTTTTTGCCTTATTGCTAGCTTACCTATTGAAATATTCTTTTTAATATATTGCAGGAAAGCAACTGAATGATGGCATTAGGCACCCTAACAAGATTAAAAAGAAGAGTCTTTATATATGACAGAGCCGTTAATTTCAGCCCTGCATTGTGGCCAGCAATGTTCGATAACATTTTTCTCTTTCTCATTCTTTATGCTGGCTGTCAATCACTTTGGACCATTTTTGCGCCAGTTCTGCTGAAACGGCATACTTCTCATTCCAGTTGCCTTTAACAAAGGCAGAGTTTTCATTACTAATTCTTATTAACTGATATAATGCAAAGACTAGGCCAGACTTTCTTCTCTGCCCCCACATTCCAGTATGCTTCTGTAGCTCAGTGGTGTCTATAAGCTTTTTAGGGGAATGGTCTTTAGCATCCAAGTGCCGTTAAATTATATAGAAGTAGTTAAAAAAGTGCCTTTTGCTGTTCAGCTTTGCCAGGACTCCCTCATCAAAAGCAATTTTCCAAGGGTAAAATAGTCCCTTTGGTGCCAGGCCCTACACACTCCACCAGAATCAAAATGATCCTGTGCCAGTCTCTTTGCTGAAAATTTCCACTATGACTGCAAGGAGCTGCATGGTTTGAATCCATTACATACAGAGCCGGATGCTTAGCTGGTGTAAGTCAGGATGGCCCCATTAACTGCAGTGGAGCCCTGCTGAGTTACAACAAGGAAGCATCAACCTTTTGCTTGGATTAAGATGCCGCACATACAGGATTTGAATGCCAGTAAACTTTGTAAAGTGGAGCAGGGTTTGATCACTGGAGACAGAGGTGAGTGAGACTTCTGGAAAGGAGTAAGGTTTAGGCAGAAGTTTCTAGGGCCACAAAATAGCTAAGTAACTGAAAAGCAAAAGCTGGATGGGAAGTGACGGATGCCATCAGAGCATAAGCATACAGGCACAAAGCTAGCAGATAGCTTCCACTGTTGTTTTATTTCAGTTCTTAAGCGCCTATCTGTCAAAATGGGTATCTTTAGGTGAAGATACAGATGTTGGGGATTTAGATGATAGCGACAGAGACATACATATTAGTCATCATGTCTTCTTGGTAGGTGTTGGCCCAAGTTTGCGACTGTTTATCTGTAGCTTCTTTTACCATAATGGCATATTTATGGATCCAGAACTACAATATAATACTGTATCATAAAGAACACACAGAAAATTTAAAAGTTAAAATCCTAACATTTATTTTAAAATGTAGAATTAACATTTTAAAATTATTTGTTTGTTATTCAAACCTTGGTAACATCCACAATTCCTTGAAAGCTTTTTCCTCTGCTCCAAAAGCCTTGAAGAGGGCCGCAGTCCAATCCCCAACAACTCGTATGTGAACGCTCAAGAAATCTTCCTCGGGAGCTGAGGTGAGGGTGAAAGGGTGCCACTCCAGTTGTGAGACGGAAGGGCACTGTAGAAAGATGTATTGGCCAGGTCCCATTTTAAAGCCATGTTTCTTCATGTGAAGCTCAAGGACTCCAGAGGAATGAGTCACCACCTAAACGATAACAAAAGGGTCTGTTTTGTTTTCCTTCAGAAAGGCAACTGTTTGTATTAAGTTACCAGTGACTTTGCAATCATTTCTGCTTGAGTTCAAGCACAAGTTCATACAAACAGGGAAGCACAGTAATTTTTAAATATCTTGTAGATTATGACCTAAACTATATGTTGCAGTGCTGTTGCTGCCCAGTAGATTGAGAGCACATCCAGTGTCTAATGTGTCGCCGCTTGCTTTGTGAGTCTGAGAGGCAGAGGAAAGGCTAACCATTCGACATTTTGTCAGCTTTCTATCTCAGTAGAGCCTATGCAAAAGTATTCCTTAATAGACATGGAATAATTTTCCAGTTTTACTCTCATGTAACACAATTAACTTTTATGGGATCATTGTTGATTTGGTAAGAAGAAGCAAGCCCAGTGAGCTCAATTCTAATATACTTTTATTAAGAGGTAATCTCAGTTAAGCAGACAGTTTTTTATGTCACATATAGTATACTGAGATTCTCAGATCACAGCCATTCTGTGAAATCAGCAGCAAGGCTTATCCGACATACTTTTCCCCTCACATAAGATAAGCCTGTTTCTGATTGCTGGTTTGATATGTGTAGGCTCAGCTGCTTCAATCACAGCATTCCCCATCCATTCAACTATGACTTAAATAGGCTCTTAGCACACAGAGATATTTACAACTGGGATAAATTGTTACAGTGGTATTAATGAAGCTTTGACTATTTATACTAACTGATAATGTAACCCTTAATCTCCTTGGAAGCCTCCAGATTTGGAAGTAAAAACCATGTCCTACTGAAGTCGAAGTCCTGCAAAGACACATCTCTGCCCTACTGCAGTGGAACATGGTTTTCAGCTCAGTAAAAAGAGACACCCTCTGCACAGAGGTTTGTGTTACAGTGGTGTAGCCTTGTAAGTCTGGTACTTCATTCATCAACTTTGGTCCCACATGGAATATTCTTACGGGCTTGCTATTGGAATAAATGCAAAACCTAAAATCAATACTGGGCTGAAACCATGGTAATGATGGAACATCTGCTGAAACTAGGAGTGAAAAATGAGGTCATAATGTAAAGGAGTTATCCATAAAATATTAAAAAAGTCATTGACTAACTTTTTTTGTTCATGCAGACATGCAAGCCATGTTACATACCTTAGTAATGACCACCTCCTGTCGAAATCTCCAAAATCTAACAACTCTTTCACAGATATACAGCGCTATAGGACTTAAAACCCACTTCCAAGCCTGCAGAAAGTTGCATGTTAAAAAAAAAAAAATTTTACTTTCCAGAAAAATATTCTGAATTTCTGGTTTAAATCAGTAGGTAGTCTAAAATAAAATTATTTGATTTCTCTTATGTGATTCTTGGTTTGCCTTTCTCAAGAGAATATTTCTGTTGGTAATGTAGCAGTTCTGACTTTCTTTTGGAACAGACATATGTGACTCCTTCACAGACGTCCTCCAAAAGCACTGCTAATATCTATCTGTATTCTGGCCAAGAAGAGTACTTTAAAATCTTTTCCTACTAAAAGGCAAAAGGATTACTATGTTTAGGTGTTACATATAGACATCTTTGGACCTGAATATATATACATGAATGCATTTATACAATATTATGCACAGCCTTACTATTTATTTGCTCTTCAAAATCTAAATTATTTCAGAAGGATCAGATAGGAGTAGCTGTTGTCAGCTGTGAGTTTTCTGATGCTGCTTGTGAAAACATTTAAGTTCCAAATATTCAATTAGTGGAATGGGATATATTTCCATTTAATTCATTAGTTGGCTCTGTATCAATAAATGTGGGGGCTTGATCTAGGATACTAAGCTGGCCATATTAAGTATTGTAGATGATTGCTGTGCTTGTCCTTGCTAATCGTATGTACTGATCACTAGAACAATCAAAGATACTTGGCTATTCAAGTATACTGGCTGATGATTTCACCGAGTTGCACTGATAGCCAAGATAATTAGATGTAATTGAATCTTCATGATTAAAAAAAAAAATCTTTTTTTTTCTATAAGAGACACTGCTTTATTTCCAGTTTTGTTAATTACACAGCTCTTTCTAGCAAACTGAAGACTTCACAATCATGTGGCTTTTAAAATCTCTAAAGAGCAACTTTACTTGCTGAAACATTGACTTTGCTCCACAAGCTGGGTAACAAGGGTTATAAAGTATTTTTTACGAGAATCAAGCCGTAAAATTATGTGGCTTCCTTAGAAAGTGCTAAGAGGATGGAGTGGCAATTTCCCAAGGTTAAGTCTTGAAAATTAAGTTAAAAAAATGCATGATTTAATAATTGGAAGGAACCAGCACAGGCCAGAAGCTTCTCAGTTAAAGCAGAAACTCAACACATCCGTTGTCCCTAAATACTACAGGTGTCTCTGCGCAGTGGGTAATCTCACATGTCTTGAATATATTTGCATATATCAAGCCACAATAATGATGAGACCTGGTTTTCCTCCCTTTCATTTGTGCTACCTGTAAATAAAAGCACGTGATGGGAATGTTAAGGCTGCAAGCTACCCTGTGCAAGAGCTCAGCTGAGATTTCTAACATGCCATAGCTCCAGTGTAACAGAGCATTCAATCCAAAATATCTTTTGGCTGGGTTGGGACAACAGGGTATCCACCAGGAGGGATGGGCTCCTAGGCAACACAGCTGCTGGCCGGCTAATCAGAGCATCAGTATTCTTGCTCAAGTGGTGTTTCCTCCTGTAATGAGAAAGAACTGAGATGGGGCAGCGATGGATCAAGAGGGGCTGTGCGGATAAAAATCCAGATTCCCCAGCTGCAACAGAAGTGCTTCATCATCCTCAGAGGGAGCCAGATCAGGCTCCTACCTGCTGAAATACGGAACAGGGGAGCAGGTGTGGCATGACTGAGAGAAGGGCTCTGCCACTGTACCCAGCCACAGGACACATGGCCAGAGGGATGTCCACTCCAGTGTCACCTCACACAATCCCAGCAGTGCACAAGGCTATCCCCCTGCTCAGTCCCATCTTCACCTTCCCCTGCCAGTACTGTGCAAGCCTCCCCATGGCTTGTTAGCCTCCGAATGAATTTGTGCTAACTGTGGTGTCTAGCAGGTATCACACCGTGGCACATTACCCAGCCAGCAAAACACTGTTCTTATAAATGATCTATATGCCATATGGTATTATCACAATTCATTTAAGGTAATGTGACTTTGCAAGTGTGGCCTTGGGTATACAGGGAAGTGTGGCAAAATAGGTTTAACATGGAGAAGTGGAAGTTCTCTCCAGTTAGCTTTATGATAATGAATGTCAAGGCATGCGGTTGGAAGCAAGTTCGCGTCAGTATTCATGGTGCGTAGCCATGTATTGATTTTTATGGCGACATTGTAGCTGAAGTTTTTAGAGAGGCATTCATTTTCTCATTAATATGCAGGTTGGATAGTGGCTAACAATAGTTTAGTTTAAGAAAAATCTATGTCAGCCATTAAAAGAGCTACAAGACACTGAATGCTAATTTTTCTCCTTTACTATAAGATTTCCTTTGGTATGTTTTCTCCTTTTGGAAGAAACAACAAAAACTTGCATATGAGCAAGCTAAATCTTGAGCTGTAAATGTTAAATGACTTTGTTTGGATGCTAGACATCTGACATACTGTACAAGTCTGCTACTTAATTACCCCCCGTGGATTTGCAATCTTGTTGCAGCGAAACCACCCTTCCGTGGGACATTTTTCCTTCCTTTTGCCTTTCCCTTTCATAATTCATTGTTTCAAATTCTCTTCTTTTTACCTAACTTAAGACATCAAGGCTGGACAATATGAAACATGTGCCCCAAAGCAAGGACATAATTTTATCTCCAACTTATTTTCCCTTGGTATTTAGACTATCCATGTTAAAGTACTATTAGTTAAAATAATAATAATAATTTGCATTCCTAGCTGTACTGTTCTGTTGTGTTTTCTGTATCTCTGCTATGGTAAAGTTTTCACTTGGAGGCTCTGCTTGTGCAATGAACACCTCAAGGATATTGGTGATAATGAATAATTAAAAATGAATGTACACAACAGAATTAAATAGAGTACAATTCTGAAATCCATATCCCTCAAAGGGAGTGTTGCATAACTAAAGCATCTTCCAGAAATAAAAATTTTTATTAACAACACCAAAATTTTGCACATCACTTTTTATCTGTACCTGTCTATACAGATTATATAGGAGATCGGCGTCAATATCTTAATACACAGGGAGAGGTCATGGAACAGAAATGTGAAACTACTCTCACCATGACACTAAGTGCCAGTCCTAGCATACACGCCAGCTGCACTCCCCTACTACCTAAGATGGTTGGTCTCCCAAGGAGGGACATTAAATTAAAAACAGAAGACAAACATTACTCTTACCACAGGTGTGTTTCCAGAAAACTGAGGCAGAGGGCACTGAGTGGCGTTCTCCCATTCCAAGTAGTGATCTTTACAGTAAGTGACATTGTGAAGCAGCAGACTCTGAGGCGTTTGACCTCGGACAAGCTGACTTAAAACAAAAATGTCCATCAGTGGTATGCTTTTTTGCGAGGTTTCTGTGCATCCGTAAGTTTTGCACTAGTAGTTGAATGCAGAGACAACTGAAAGTTCAAGAACTGGCTGTTTCAACCCCATTCCGCTCTCATGTTCAAATTACCTTTCCTTGATTTTGCCATGACTTTTTGATGAAATGCAAGAAGCGTGTTAGAGTATTGATATACATCAATACAGCTGAAGTGTGGAGAGTCCTTGTGTAGAAAATGTACATTTTACAGTTTGTGGCAAAATTAGAATGATTTACAAGTTTTTTGGAGTATTTTGACCTTCTCTATATAGGAGCACCTGGTACTGTTTAGAAAAACAATAAAATTTAATAGTGACAGACCTTCTTTTTCCGTTGCTGCTTTCTAAATATATGTTTAAAAGCTGCAAGTAGCGTTGGAGGACCATAATTAGATGTGTACTCTCTAACCATATTAAATTCTAGCTTCTTTACTTCAGAGAATGTTAATGATGTGAACTTTCCCAAACATATCAATCCTGACTGTTCAGTTAAAATGGATTTCAGCTGGTGTTGATTATGGGTAGAGAATGAAGATTTTTATGGGGAAACCCTGTTTGTTTCATATAATTTCACTGAATTTTCTCTTCCCTAATTTGGCCCTACAACATTAGGCTGTCCTATCCACTAGTCTAACGAGAGGCAAGGAGGTGAGAATTGCTGCCTTCTTTGACATGGTTGTGTCATCAGCTGCCACCAGTTCAGACAGAAAGACAGAAAAGGAGGCAGGCTTGAGAGAGTTTCATTTGGACCTGGGAAGGATGAAATGTGGGAAGTGGATGAAACCTTGGGGTTTGACTCCTTTTTGTAAATAGGGTGGTGATAGTGATGTGCTGGGGCAGCAGGGAGCTGTTCTGTTGCACCACACTCCCAGCCTGGAGCAAGCAGCCTACTCACTGAATGCTACCGGTAGGGCTGTTAAGTAAATGTCCCCTTTTCAGGGAAGTCTCTGGCTTCTGTCGATCAGCTGGCTAGGCAGAGGAATCTTACAAAGTTAAAGGTTTAAAGGGTTTATTATAGTTGTTTGAAACTGGATCCTAAAAGATTTGCCAGAGAGAGAGGGAAAGGGACTGTTTTAATCAGGTCAGGATGCAGTTTATGGCATTTTTTTGCAGCTGTGTCTCTGAAACTTGGACTAATCGATTGGACCGATTTCAGGAACACTCAAGGCCAAACTGAACATGGCTACTCTCAAATCACAAGGAAAGAGGTGAGAAAAGTAAAACATCACAAAACATTGTACCAGCCTTCCCCTGCCCCCTGGTGATGTCACATACTTCCAGAGAACAAGCACACACACACACTGCTGTGGGGTGGGAAGATTCTCTGTGTCAAAGACTAGTGGTCTGTACATACTTTAGTGGTGGGCAATACCATCTGAATGTTTAATGAAACAGGTATAAAAAGTGCATGATAACAGCAAGTGACTCTGTCCTTAGATTTGAAATGCTTTACTACAGCTTAAGGCCATGTGTACTCTAGAGAGTTAGCAGGGAAAGACCTATGAAGTCTTTGTTGAGGGACTGGCATTAGACATGTTTGAGGGCTACCAAGAGCTTAAAACTAGGTCTGATTTGTTCCTGTGAATGGATCACTTGTTAGGGCTTGGCATGTAGAGATGTGTTCCTGTCAATGTAGTTTCATCCCAAAACTCTGTTATGCAGTGATGGGATTGTGCCATGGTATGAGCCAAACCCAAGATGTGAAGAGGACCATAAGATTTACCTCAAACCTGCACTCCCTATCTGATTTAAAATGTGAATGTAAGTGCACCACTGTCAATTCACATTAACACTCTTGCAAAGAAATAAGAAAAGGAAAGGGGAGAAAGCATGCAAGGGAGAAACAGATGTCAGTGGAGCTGGGAACAGAAAATGGAAATGTTTTCAGCACTGTGCACCCTCTTACTCTCATTTTGCATTGACAGGGGATTTATCAGTCCCTGAGCTTCTCAGGGAGCCTCCCCTGACTCTGCTGTCCCTCAGTGTAAGAACCAGAGCCCTGTACCAAGAGGATGGACCTTCCTCTTGTGCTGAGGAAGTCAGAGACGTGACAGTCATCTCTCTCCATAAAAATCACCTGACTGGGCTAGTCACAAACTTGAGTTGTTTGTTGCTGTAGTAATTTAAACCTAGTTTGTAATACAGTGCCAGCTGTTAATGCACAGTATTTCTCTATGATGAGGAAATTTAGGGTTCTTTTCCCCACAGAGAAAGAACTGTCCCATGTCGTTTATGCAGACACTTACCCCATACCATGGATTATTAAACCAATGAAGAAAACCACAAAAAGGTGATGGGTATACCAGAACACCTCATAGCATGACCTTCTGATGATCTCAGTGGATGAAGTGATGATCAGAATTAAAGCCACAGTTATCACAACTCCAGTTATTCCAGCTATGGTGGTTAGTACCTCTCCTGTTGTGTTCTAGAATAAGAATACATTATTAGTATTAGTATTAGTAGTTATTGTTGTTACAATTGTTATTCTTATTACTACTTCTGTTACTGTCACTATTGTTACTGTTGCTGCTCTTGCATATAAAGCCAAAATCTAAGCTACATATTCAGCATAGGAACAAAACCAGAACAGGATGTGGGGGAAAGCAAACTTCCATTTTTACCAAAGAAAAACATGTAGAAACATCCCTCTGCTCTATTTCCACTCAGGCTTATCCCAAACAGATATGTAAATGTTTGATGCCACTTACTTGTTTTAGAAATTGAAAGGAGGAAATTAGACAGTCTCATTGGTACTTTTATCTATTTTGTTTATGTAAAAGTGTCTCAGACAAAAAAGGAAAATTATTAGAGAAAGGAGAAGATTAAACCTAGAGATGTAATAAGCAAAACAGCACTAGAAAACAGCTTATTCATGGGACGTGATAAAGTGATTTTCTAAGACACCTGCAACCATAAAGGAGTGGGGCTCTTTTATGCTTATTTTACTTGAAAGTTTGTGGGTCTTTAGCAGCCCTGAAATGGTGTATAAAATTGGCATGTTCTTCTTTACCTAAACAGCATATCTCATTTACCTGTTCCTTACATTCACTTGGAGATAGTACTTGGGTTTATTTTTTTTTAAATGTATATTTACATTTTTATGCTTGTCATTGATGAAACATTAATATGCTGGACTAGAATGTGTTCATTCTTCTTCATGACTCACAGACATCAGCAGAGCTCTGTTACATCTGTCTAAACACACCAAAATAAACTGAAGTGAGAATGCAGATGTATTTTGAACACAATAGTCAGATGCTGATCTCAGTTATAAAGTGCAAATCATGAAGAACAGCAGTACAAATCTCACACACAAGACAAGACTCAAGCTAAATATGCCAGAGTGTAAATGAAGTCCCCATTTGGCCCGCAAAGCATATATATCTGTTTTCCTGGTGCTGATGCACAGGAGTGAAGGAGCTCAGCATGCCTTCTGGATCCTGAGTTGGTTCTACAGCTTAATACACTAGGAGAAAAACACTTCTATATTGTACTTGTAAAGTGCATTCATTCAATATGGAAAACCTAGAGGTAATAAAATTCTACAATGCCATTTTTACAGTCACTTTTTACAGTAAAATCATTCTTTCCAATGTTCACACTTGAGGGCACACAGTACACTTTCAAATTGGTGCCTGCAAAGAGTGTGTTCAGATCCTATTACATATTAACAGGATTGATCTAGGTGATATTTTGAACATTTCCACTACAGCGGCTAGTTTGAATGTTGAGATGAAACAAGGAAAAATGTCAGAGACACTTAGTACATTGCTGCTACAGGGGTAGGATAAAACTGAAAAGAAAGCCTGAATTGTTGCTCTCAGAACTTCTTTCTCTGAAGTTAGAAACAATCCTTTATTTGCTTTCCTTCATAATTTATTAATTCTGAGTGTAGCTACTGAGACACAGGTGGGCAATAAAAGAAATATAAATATTAGAGGTTAAAGTAAAATCTAGGCTGGTAATTGTGGGCCATATTACTCTGAGAAATCTGGGAAAGAATCTCAGAAAATGCTATCCTTCGTCCTCAAGGGTATTTAGCAACTTAATGTTAATTAGAGGCCTACCTCACAATTACATCACCATGGGAAGATGTAGTGAAGAAAAGAACACATGCTGAAAGATGGCAGGTTCCCATTCAGAGCTGTGAGCTCAGCTCTATTCTTTAGGAGTGTCTCATGTTCTTGCAGTTAAAGTGGCACTGGGTATGCAGAAAGACTGGGCAGCTCAGTCCATGCTTGCTGTCCTGTTCTGGTAAACCTAACTGCGTTGTCAACACTGACATCAAGACTTCTGTGTTCACACCGTTGGGACCATTCATTTGGTTGGTTTTCTTCAAACCTGATAATTGTTTACTTCTTTGTTTTGAAAGATGCAAAAATCAAATTAGCTGAACTGGAAAGGAACTGAGAAAAAATAGGACAGAATGCCTTGTAGCTGAAAAGGACTATTGAATACTACTGATGGTTGCCCATTCATCATCATTGTTTCTTGCTTCATTGGAGCACACCACTGACTGAAACAGCCCCACACGATGTTCGTGCAGCCTTTTTTGCATGCTGCTATGTGGGAAATTTCTAAAGAGCAGAAACAATATGTGTGGGAGTGTCACCAGGGCCATTTCAATCCTGAAGCTTGGAAGAGTATACAACAGTATACATAGGTAAACAAATAACATCTATGTGATATATAGCAGGATGGAATAGAGGGAAAAACTGATTATTTTTTGAACATTTTACATGCATGTAGTGCAGAAAGCATCTGTTTTTCTTCATGTAAAGAGCGGCTTCTCTATCCATGCTGCTTTGAGACAGCCAGGGAAGTGGTCAGGAGAGACAGTAATTTTCTTCCCCAAAGCAAGCAGAACCCACTATTTGCTGGGCAGTGCCCTGGCTTCTCAGTGTATTGCCTCCTATCTGCAGCAATCCTCTGGGTAGCTTTGCACATGCTCTTTCCTGAGCAGCCACACTAAATACGTAACAGGGCAGAATCAACCCCCAGATTGGGAAGATACTGTGCAACCATGGGGAGAGAAAGATAGCAACTGTGAAAGAAACGTTGTTATGTGATAATGTTTGTGGTTTATTGGTTTTGTTTTTTTTTTTTTTTTTTTTTTTTTTTCTGACAAGGAGTTTTTTTTTTTTTTTTTTTTTTTTTTTCTTTCTGGACAGGAGTTCTATTTGTTCTACATATTGATAATTTAGTTTGTTTTGTGTTTCTTTTTTTTTTAATTATTTGCAGGTTCATTTTGTTGTTCACTTTTCACAATACTCCATATTCCCCCTTCCCTGCTGTCTCATGACAAACTAATTAAAACACTGTAGACATTTCTTTGGGCTTAGTAACCTGAAAATTGAAGCTCTGAGTAAGTGTTTTCAGCTGAAATTGAGGTTAACCTTTGGCAGCACCTCCTCGCTCTGGTTAAAAGGCTTTGAAATACAGTTTTACCAACAATAGATTCCACAGAGGAAAACATTTTATATGAGGAGAACCAAAAAGTGACAGCTTACGGTTTCATAGGTCCTGATTGGGTTCAAGTAGCTTTCATTTGGGCTCTTGCCAAGGCCAGAAAGTTTATTCCGTAACTCCCCAGCTTCCTTCGACTGGCTGGTATGATATCGCTCGATGTTGATCAAGTGGGCAACAATATGGATGGCTGCATGAGAGAAAGGATGCTGTGAAAGTACAGACACATTCGTACATGTCCACAGTGCTGCAAGGAACTTCATTAAGCACACTACGAAGTATTTGAAAAGCTTGGGTGTAAATTAAGAGCTTTGCATGGGTTAGGCTGACAATTAAAGGAAAATTTTATCAAGTACGTGTCTAATATGAAGCAACGGATTCACATTGGAGTGGAAAGGAACAGCTCCAGGATTACCTCACATGTTTACAGTCAAGTACCCTGAAGTCTTCAGTGACATCAGAAGAGGACCTCTTGAGAGATGATATAAAGGTGTTTGCCTCAGATTTTAACTTGCTCAAAATGAGGTAAACTGATTAAAATTCCTGTTTTTCATTAATATACTAGTATGTGTCATGGTCTAATATTTCTATGCAGGACACTTGTCCATTTTAGGCTAGTTTACAACTTGCACCAGGGATATTTTAAGAGATGCATCCAAAATTATGTAATGCAGGGGAGCCTGGGGGAGCCACAGGAACTTTGATTTTAAAGGAGAAGTCTGAATTACAGTGTTAGATCTGATTTGCTCTGAGCATCATATGTCACCTCTACTTCTGGCCTGCTCAAAAAACGTATATATGAAATGGTCAGTTCAGAAAAATGCTTTAGAATGAAGTTAGAACTCCCCTGTAATTATTTTCCTGAGTGAAAGATGAGAATTTCAAAAGAGGGAAAAAGGAAAGGCTTTGTTCTATTATTGGCTAACATAGATAAACTAGTAATCATGCTAGGTGTAGGGTTTCAGTTTTCAGTATGAGAGATTCTCAAATCCATTACAGGAAAGTTATAATTAATGCAAAATATTAAATGCCAAAGAATTAAAAAAATGACCATGAAAAACAATTGTGTGTTTAGAGTAGAGCTATTAGGGTATGCTATTTCTAGTTTTTATAATTAAATTCCCATTATTATCTCTTCTTCAGTGTTTATCTGTTCCTTTTCCTGACCATTTAAAAAACCTTTCTAAAAGGCAGCATTTGTAGTAAAACAAATATGATCTGCTTCCCTGAACAATATTGTCTCAAAAGAAGATTATTTTTTCCTTTTTTCCTTCTTTTTTTTTCTTTTCTTTTTTCTATTTTCATTTCTTGCAGTGGAAGGTGTCCTTGCCCATGGCAGGGGGGTTGGAACTAGATGATCTTTAAGGTCCCTGCTAACCCAAACCATTCTGTGATTCTATGACTTTTCTTTCTTTTTTTCCTTTTTCCCTCTTCTTTCTTCTCTTCTTTTTCTCTCTTCTTCCTTCTTTCTTCTTCCTTCTCCCTTCTTTCTTCCTTCTTCCTTTTTCTTCTTTCCTCTTTCTCTTCTGTTTTTTCCCCCTTTTATTAATTGTAACTATTTGCACAAAATGCTTTACTGTGCTGGTCACTGTGTAATTGTAGATGAAAACATTGGATTAAATGCATAAGGACTTTGGTATTGCTAAGTTTTTTAGGTGCTTATCCACTTAGTGAGCTCCCTCAATCCGCAGGATGGACTCCATCTCCTCTGCAGTGCCTGGGGAGAGCTGTGGGCATGGGAATATGAGTTAAGGTGGGGTGCTAGCCATGGAAGTGCTTAAGGCAGCCAGTGCGAAAAGGTAGAAGATTGCATTCTTCCCCCCAACAACAGGTTAGTGCAGGGGTCCAAATTGGAGGGAGATTATTTTCACTGTCCTTCTAGAGCAGTGGATGTGCTGTGGTTGGTTGACTGCACTTCATTCAAAATATGTTAGCTCAGGGACTCCCCCCTCCCCCTCCCCTCCCCCAACACCTGCTTCACCTCATTGCCCCATGCTTAGATACTCACTGGGAGATGGAAGACCTATTTTACAATCCATGTTACATTAAAGTTAAAGTAGGTCTTTAAACCAAATTACAAGTCATAGTCACTGGGCTGACTGGTTATTCTCTTGTGAGCTGTCTCCTGAGGAAACCCTTACTAAAAATAATCAAATATTTATTGACACAGGCATCCCAAGTGAATATCTTGGGCACCCAAACTGCGAAATCAAGTTCCAGTTTTTTTCTGAATCTTTGGCCCAGTGAATAATAAATTATTTATACAAGCTGGGATAGCTTCAGCAGAATGGAGACTGAATCCAAATGGGTATGAACTGCACAGAGACAAAATGAGCCTGGAAATTAGAAGACAGATTCAAGCCATCAAAGGAATGAGACTCTAAAATAACCTTTCAATAAATGGGATAATGGGATCAAGCAATCTAAGCGGCTTTCAGCTGAAGGTTGGTCGTTTTATGAAATAGTATATATGACGTGACTGTGAGCATTAGAGGGCATTGGACTCAGTGACCCGGCATATTCTGTGTATGTTGTTATGGATTAGGTGCTGCCTGTGCAACAACCTGACTAGTGTCAGGCAGAAGATGCTCCCCAGAGCCTGCGCTTAGGAGGGTAGTCCCCGCACCTTGTCAACACCGGGACACTGTAAGGAAGGTTGCACAAGACCACGAGCAGCGAGAGGTGTGGATTCAGACTGTCAAATCCCAAAAGCCTGAGAGGCTCTGAGCTGCAGGGTTTAGGTGGCAGCTGTGTGGGGGCTGTGGCAATCTGTTCCCCAGCGTACAACTGGTGTATAAGCAGTATATAAACATTGTTTATGTATTTAAGTGTAACAGCACTTTTAAGTGCTGAGTGGGAAGGGGGGAAGCTGTTCTTACAAGGGCCTCCTTTCAGAGCAGATGTTTTGGCCTGGTAAGGATGTTATCAGATCCAGATGGAATTGAACCAAGTCATTGCTTGATGAGGACCTGCTTTCTCTGACAACTGAAAGAGCTCACTTGGAGGACGGGAGTGCAGGGTAACGGACCACTATCTGCGGTAGGTTGTGGAGCTACATGCTGCATGTAGTCTGGTATCAGACTAAAGGGAAGAGGAGAGAAAACTTTCAAAGGATGGAAAGCTCTGGAAATGAATCTCTGAGTGGACTTCTACCAAGCAGTTATATCTTGGCATCTACTAGTGATTACTGGTGCAGTCAGTAATGGTACTTGGGCTGCTTGTCCTCTTATACCCACAGGATGCTCTTTGTAACCAGAGACTTAGGACCAGGTGAGTTTCATACAGTTATGATCCACAGTGTTGTTTTACCAAGGGTTCCCCGTAGCATATAATCTCCCTGCAGCATGTAAAGCATATAAGTCCAAAGTTTTGGACTATCCTTGCTCACTTAAAATAGCAACATTGACTAGAGGTGGCAGATCAAATCTGTGTTCAGAGCATAACACGCTTTCTCTCTTTTGCCTTCAAAACACGTTTTTTTTTTCCCTTTTTTTTTTTTTAAGTTATACTGCAGATTGTGAAATCTTCATGTGGAATGATGACATTTCTTGTTTGAAGACCATGGAAACTTTCACTTTCCTCAAAGTGCAGGTTTATACATGATTTGTACAAATTCCAGTCATGTCAGCAATGACAGGAAACCTAGTGCTATTTGGTATATGCCAAGTACTGAGAATGAAATGAGGTGGTATTTTCTTACAGACAGCGGTCCACGTTTCCTAACAGGGCAGTTGAAATCTTGAACAGAAATAAACTGTGGGTTGAGTAGACACAGCTTCCCAGAAGGTCTCAAGCCTAAGGTTTAATGAAGGGTAATCATGTTGCAACTTTTCCCTGGAAGAAGAGATCTGCTTTCTGCAACTTAACCTAGTTAAGGTTTTTCTGCAGGCTGTTAAAAGACACCACTTTGTCGATCTGCATATTGTTCTGCTTTACTGTGTTAATGTCAATGGCAAATGTCATTGTAACCTTTTCTTTGGGATTTACCACACCTTCCCTTTTGGGTGACATTCGCTCCAGGTTTCATCTAACAGTTAGAGAATATTACAAGTGTAGAAGACTTTCAGAATGAACAGGGGAGGTCTTTTCTGCAAACTGTTCTGTGGTAGCTGTTAATGTACGGAGTCTAATGATACACTGGCAAATATTAATATTCAAACTAATGATGTTCTGAATATGTTGGTTTACCTGAGTCTCTCATGACCATAAATATTGCCTAGAGTGTTATTAGATTAATACATCTGATGCTTTTTTTTGTGTGCTACTAGGAAAAAATGATGCAATCTAAAAGTGAATTATAGCTGGATGGTACGAGTAATGCAAAGATCTAATTCCATTTTCAATGTGGTTCATTTAATGTACAATAGTTGTAGGAGACTAAAAAGTCTGGCACTGGATACATTGCCATTAGCTAAAATATTTTACATCCCTAAAGTGCATTTTCTGAAGATCCTATGGATCTGCAGTGTGAAGAATATCCTAAGAAATTCCAAGTCTAATACGCAGATTTCTGAAATCCGAGCTACAAGAGCTGGTTTTTTTGTGTTTTTTTTTTTTTTCCTTTGGGTGTGGTTTTTTTTTTTTTTTTTACCTGCACCGTTTAGATAAGTTAACCATGAGGACAAAGTTTAAGGTATGACATCTCAAGATTTTCAGTCCTCATTCTGCATGACCAAATGTAACATATGGAATAAATCACATAATCTTTTAAACAGAGCTCTTTTTTCTAACTGTGCATGAAGATCGAAGGATTTTGCCTGTTGTTTTTAAGAACATCTGGAACCCTGTAGCAGTTAACATATATTAATTTGTATTTGACCCCAAGATGTTCTATGTAGTCCACCCCTGAGATCAAATGAAAGGTTTTATTGGGAGGAGGGAGGAAGGAAAGGAGTTGCTATTAGAACATGGTGTTTACTGTACATATTCTTAAATACAAAGACATGTAATTAAATTATCTTGAAAGTCTGGTCAATTTAGCTAGTCTTATTCAGCCAATTGTGCCTTCAATGAAGCATGCACAACTCTCATTGAACTAAACAGAAATTGCATGTGTTTATCTGAGGACAAGATTTCATTCTCTCTTTTTCTGCATGCCCGTACAGGATAATAATCAAATTGGAGCCTGCTGCTAGCACTTAAATGTTTTGGTTAACCAACCCATCATGATAAAATCAAAGGGTCAAATCCTGGCCTTTCTGCCTGCAGTGAAGGGAACAGTTTTGCAAACAGCTAACCCAGGCATGGGGAATTCTGTCCCAACCAAGCCTGGATTCCTTTTGAAACTCACTGCCCTGTGCCTTTTCCAGTTACACAGAACCCTTAATTCAGCTTCATGCTGTCTTTGTGGACCTAAAAAGTGCAGGTTATGTAAAAATTAATATACAGCAATAGTGACCATACACATAATTGCATTGGGGTTTTGTTTAGAATGGTTATAAACATCAAAAATGAACATGACTTGGACCATTTTTTATCAAAGCTGGAAATTTACAATCTTTAATTTAATGTCGTTTCCTTCCTACTACTTGCAATAAATCTGGGCTTAAACAATCTGGCTGAAAAAAAAAAATGCAGTTTAATGGAAATTTGATTTTCAGTGATTTCTGGAACTACGACACTGAGATATCAATGAAAGCTCTTTTGAAGATAAGCCATTTGCTTCCCTGAAAACCTGATCGCTTACACAAAAATGTTAGATCACCAAAGCCCTTCACATAACCACCACTACCAAAATGTGGTTGAAAATGGAAAGGTTTTTTACTACTTTTAGATATAGATTTTTCAGTGCTTGTCAGAAGCCGAACACAGCTGGCATCGCTATACTGCTGTATACTGTATACTGCTGTATGCTGTATACTGCTGTATACAGTATAAAAAAACATTTTGCATGTTTTTTAAAAAAATGGCACTGCTGGAATTTTTAAGAAGCAGAAACCACCAGTTCAAACAGCCTCATTACAAAGAACCTCACTGTCCTTCCTCTACTTTCCCTTAACTGCTTAAGCTTTTTTCATATCATAATTCAAAGACTGTTGGAACAATATATCTGTATGTATTTGTTGCAAACATCAAAATGACACAAGCAGCAGTTTGTTCTTCAAAATATGCACTGTATGCCAAAGTGAAAAAAAAAAAATCCCCCCTCCCCTTCAGAAAATATATGAATGTACTTTCTTATGAAGGTAAAAACAATACAGTAAGAGAGAGGAATTGTACAGATGTTATTTACTATCTCTTTTAGATATCTGAAAAGATAGACTGAAAAGTCTCTGTTGCATTAGAAAGCATAGAATGATTTGCACTGATCAAACTGAGAGTGCATGAAGCTATGATTTTATGCTAGCAGTGTTACGGTTCTATAAGGAGGATTTATTAGTGGGTGAATAACTTCCAGACAGCTCTTATCAGAGAAAGGCATGTAGGACACAGGAAGCCAAACTAAGCAGAATTCCCTTTACTGAATTTTCAATGATGCCCTTGATTATAGATAGCATTGTTTACTCTCTCTCTTTCCTCCAACTTCCCTCTTCCACTAGTCTCTAATTATATCTCTTTATGACCTGACCAATTAAAGCCTGCTCTTGAATTTGTATTAGAGCTGATGAAAAATTAAAGGTACAGATGCACTTTTTCCAAGGCCATGTGTAACTCAGCTGAGCTGGCTGCCTGTTACAAGCCAGACAATACTAATGTTGCACTGACTATTTTTAGCACGTTATTAAATAAATATGCTGGAATAACACCACCTGGCAAGCTGAGAGGAATACATGTTACTTTAATAATAAAGGAGCCTACAATTTCATATTGTGAGGCTAAGCTTACTGATCTGCAAATTGGTTTAACTTCTTGCTGCCACATTTAGGCTATTGATCATACAGGGGAGAACATTCATTTAACTAAGAATTACTAAATTGCAATAGACAAATAGGAGTTGACTATGCTTTTGTGTAACAAAAGGCAGTATAGGTAGTACTTGGATAAATAATGTGTCAGTTGAAAGGCAAATAGCATCTATTTACACATCATTTTAACACTGTTAGATTTTATAAAAAGTGACTCAAAATACTTGTGGGTACCTCTATTCTGAAATGTTGCTTTATCTGTCACGATATATGGTGCATAATCGTGTGGGTTTTTTGGTTTTTGTTTTTTTAAATGAATTTGAAATTTAATTTCAGGCAACTGTTTCTGGCCATTCTTTACCCAAGTCTATCTACACAGTGAGGTAGTGTTTCTGCAAATATGATAGTTGTTTCTCACTTGTTTGTTAGCGAAGCATGAGTTCGTAAGTTGTCATATTTTGTTCATTTAACATCCCTGTATTTTGTATTCTTTCTCAAATATCTTAGAAAGTATTTGTCCATTTTACATTCTGGAAAAAAAACCCAACCCTAATAACAACACTAATTTTCTTTCTAGAGAGTGACACAATTAAATAATGGTGCTTTCTGTCATTTCACATCAGCTCCTGTGTCTTTTTCCTTGGAGTTAGTGAGGCCATAAAGTAATCACTTCTCTGATAGACTTGCTTCCCAAACTCTCCACTTTAATGCACTAGCAGACATTTTTATATGAATATAAAACCCAAAAACATAAAAGGATTGACTGTGCTGTTTTGCTTTCTTTTTGGAGCACGAAAAATTATACATGAAATGGAAGTTGGTTAATTTACATTCCTGGATTAATTTGTTAATTAAAGAAGCACTGTTGCATTCTGTAGGAATCTGCTTTATACTGAAACCGAACTCTGATAAATGAGTGGACTTGACAGATAAGTAAAACATCATAATACACTATAAGATGCATGTTCTCACCACCAGTCTTCCCCTCTGAATTCTTTAGCACTCTATATAAAAGGCAAATTTTAACTATTGATTCCTGATGGCAATCCTGACTTCACATTTTTGCCTCACTGCATGGGGACATGAACTGCCTATACATGCAAAAGCAGAACCCTCATGTAGACTGAAAAAAATATTGGGACCAGGATCCCCCCTGACAGCCTAAGGGTAGAACTGTTACCCTGCAATGTCTTGTGCTTGAAAATAACGTTGATTAGCTCCTGTATCCTCTTAGTGTTTTCTAAAAGAACTATCTGACCCTGATACCTCTCCATCTTTATGTGTCTATGTCCTTCCTAATAGTTGCCTTTTATACTTCCTTCTTTGTACATCCCTCTTCCCCACACTATCTCCTGTTCCCTTCATGTCCTCTGAATTCCTACAAGCTTCAGTCTTCTCCAAGTTCTTTAACACTTTGGGGAACAGGAAGGTGCCATGTCTTCTTCCCAGCCAGGTGAATGAACACCTATAGCTCAGTAAGTCACTAGGACCGGTGAAACAGGTAACTTTTGATCTCAAGATGCAGTTTTTCCCTCAAGGGGGCCGTTAGTTCCCTGTACTCCTCACTATTAAAAAAAAAAAAAAGGAATATAATGTTTTTGAGAAAGCTGCTTGTCTCAAATTCAGGTTAAATTCATTACCCGGTTGAAAAACTATTGAAGAAGTTGTAGTGGTGGACAGATGAGTGGTGTGACTCATAAGCACAATTTCCTTAGGAAATCAGACTCTAATGCTCCGTCACCTCCCCAGAACATCTATTCTCAGGGATTTAATGAAAGTTATTTACACTAAATATTAAGAGTGCATAAGTTGGTCACATTAACTAAATGGCAACTAGTAGTTACTATTCAGCTTGAAAATTTATTGACTTAATAGTCAAACTCAAGCAAAACAAAGGTTTCAAGTGGTTAACCAGATGGGACTCCTACACCTATTTAAAGATGCAGTCACCAAATGATTGCACTAAAATAGCACATCTCAGAGCTGATGGGGATTACAGCATTAGGCAGAATCACTGTGAAATTCAAAACAGTTCAAAGGGAAAGGAGAAGAAAAAAATAAAGCTTACTTGCATTTACAGCTATTCCACAGGCAACCATCTTGTGAAATGCGATGTTTTTGTCAAGCTGTCTCCTCAATGCTCCTCCACAACACTTGGTGAAAAAGCAGACCTTGTTTTGTATCATTGCTATTACTACTTACAGCTCACATTTTGGAGAAATTAATTCAGTACATTTAAAAATGGAATGTTGGAGGAATTCAGTGGAAGTTTTGCTTAGCCTTAACTTTCGGGCTCAGGTGACTGTTTTTGGCATGGTGACACTCCAGGATTTCATAGGCTATTCAGCCTGTGTAGGGGCTCACAACCTGGTTTGATAAAACTCTGCTACACTTAACTGTGATTTGTGGGTGGTTTATCTGTGCTGGTGATTAATTAATTTGCACCAGGCTGGGCCATCATTGCTTTGCAAGCTTAGGTTTAGCTGCATGAACACATCTGAACTGCTGGCAGAGCTAGCCTGTGACGAAAACATTTTCTCTGTGTTCGTGAGATGCTCACCCCAGGAGGGTGAGGCTGTCTAGACCTCAGGTGGCTGCACGCTGATGTGTGACTGAGCCGTCTTGCCATTACTGAAGTGCTGGCCGGTGGTTTGCCCATGGCCAGCTGGCTGCCTCTGCGCAGAGCCAGGCTGGGGCTGGAGCAGGCGGCGATCGGCCAAAACCAACATGCCCTGCTAGAACCTAGACAGCCCTTGCGGACCTAATGCAGTCTCTGAACGGTGCTCTGGGTGTCTGGATTGCTCACTTGACCTGACACAGTGACATGCCAAGATCCTGGTGTTTATCTGTGTTAT
This sequence comes from Eurypyga helias, assembly GCF_000690775.1. Taxonomy (NCBI): domain Eukaryota; kingdom Metazoa; phylum Chordata; class Aves; order Eurypygiformes; family Eurypygidae; genus Eurypyga; species Eurypyga helias. Next base: position 36,662 of record NW_010271754.1, read on the forward strand.
TTACCAGCTAATAAATCTTCCAAAAATCTTGAGCGCTGCAGGTGCAGTGGCAAGACACAGCACCTCCTTAGAGTCACTGGATCCAGCCCTGTGCTGACCATGCTGGAGCCAATCAAGTTGCTCTCTACCAGGCTCTTCAGGAGCAGAATATTCTCCAGAAGAGCAAAATAATGATTATCTGTAAGTAAAGTTTCAGTTCTTTGAGTTCTTACTCAGCATCTAAGTGGTCATGCAAATAATTTATGTTAATTCACAAACCAATTCAGAAGTCCAAACAGACTATTTTTTTTTTTTCCCCTTAAATACTCAGCTCCTGGACTCAAACAGTTATAAACCAATGTTGATTCCCAGCCTAAAGACTGCTGGAAATATAACTGTAACTCTGAAGAAAAAAAAAAAAAAAGGCAGAACAGAAATAAGAACCAGTTTACAATAAAATAAATTAATGCTGTGATTTCTAAATTCCTGTTGTTCTTGGAGTCATGAAGTGATCACTGAGTTTTTACCCAAAAGTGGTATTGGAATTGCTCTGACTAATTCACTGCAACTTGAAGCTGTAGCTAGTAGAGCCAAATCCTGAAGTACTTCCTGTGTGTGATGCCAAGGTTGATGTAAATGCCTCTGAGCAGATGGATGACCACTCCATTACAAAAACACACATTTACAAGAAAGGAAGACCTGAGTGGTGGCCACTTTAAGGGTTTAAACATGTTCCTTATTATCCTTATGATACTTTATGTGTACATTTTCTCTCTCCAATTTTTATTTTGCAGCTACAGACGATACACATGATGGATACGTGTTTTCTCCCTTTGGCCACATTGCATTATTACGGTCGCATTTTGTATTTCCTCACTTTTCACTTCATGACACCATGCTATGCAGCGGCTGCCAAAATCAGTGTTGCATTTAGAGCGCTGTGTTAAACAAGCCATTTGTTTCCTTTCAGTCATGAAAACTGACAATTTAAATGGTAATAACTAGGCAATAGTGTACAGACTTCCCTATCAAAAATTAAAATTCCTTGGTAAATGTTTGATATGGATAATACCGCTGAACTATGGAAATAAAAAAGGGAGGATAATATGGCTATTTGAGAAATAGTACTTACCATGCTTGCTCCTCTTAAGAATGAAATAAGGTTTCTACTGACTGGTAACAGGATTAGCATGCAGTTAAAATTAAGGCACGTTGCAGAAGCTCTTGCCCAAGCCAGGGTTGACTGTACATATAATAGTATGAAGAAATTAAATTACAAGCTTGGTATAGGAAGAGCAAAAGAAAGAAAATACCTTATTAGCATAATACTCTAATACGGGAAAATTACTGTTGAAGCCTCAAAAATATTATTATGAAGGTTGTAAATAAAATCAGACTATGCATATATACTTCTTGTGAAGCCCTTTAAAAATCAAACTCATACTTACTCCCAGCATAATCCGTGTATAAATGTAAGCATCTTCATCTTCATACCAGTGGAAGGTGTCAACAAACAAATAGATATTCAGTCCCAGCCACACCAGCTACAAAGCAGACAGGTTACAGATTAGTGACACTTAACAGTATTTTTTAATGCATCTAAAACTGATTATGGCTACAGTTTTAAAAGTATCTGAGAGATACTTCAAAATCAGTGTGCAATGCAGCTCTTGATCACAGACGATAGAAATCACAAATGCCTGCTGGAATGAGGCTATCTTTTAGCAAATGCAGGATTACAGTTCTATCCCCACATCCCCAGCAGACGATATAGATGACATTTACTGTGTGATGGTAAACTTGATCTTAAACACAGGACTTAGCCTGGTCTCTAAAAAGGCAATAAAAGCTAAAATTAAAGAATTCCAGAAATGGAAGGAGTTAGGAGCTGGTGAAATTCCTTTTTCTGTACCCCATACTCAATTCACTAAAACCTCTGAAAATAATTCCTAACATAATTTCAATTACAATTTCAAACGCCTCTTCCCTTTATCTGAGGACTAAAGTACATGGACTTAAAAATAATTAAAAATAAAACAGTAAGACTTTAAATTGTTTTTAAGACTAGTTATAAAAAGACTTCTGAATATTTTATAGCGAGTTTTACATTAAGCTTGGGAGTATTACTGTAAGCAAACCATAAAACGTCTTTTAAACACGCTTAAAATATTTATATATATCAGATTAGGGGTTTTTTAATGCTAAAAATACTCACTAATAAAAGCACTGAGAGTTTTTCATTCAAAATCCAGCATCCCATCCTGAGTGCCTCTCCCTATGCTAGCAGCAGCTGAGTCTTGCCGGCCGGTGTAACCTGAGTTCTCCATCCATTCTTCAGGCTTTTCTACTAATTCCTTTTGTCTTTAGATTTTAATAAGCACCTAGTGGGAGCAGGAGCTCTCTCTAGGAATTTTCTAATTAAGAACTCCCTGACAAGAACAGATCACCCAAGTGACATGTCTCATGACCTGTGTAAATAAAATGCTGGTCATTGTCCAGTCCTTTCTCCTTCCAGAGTTATTTCTCAGCAAATGAGAGATGCTGTCATTAAATTGTTCTCTTGTACTAACATGTATTTGGGTGGATTTTTTTTGCTTTGTCTTTGCAGTTTGAACAGAGCACAACATTTCTTCATGATTTGTCTTTTAATTTAGGAGCAAATGGGAGCATGCCTTACGAGTCTATCAGACAGCAGCATTGCTAAAACATCTTGGGAGTTGCCAAGTCACTCAGTCAGAAGTCGGAAACTGTCAGAATAAAGGGTCCCCCTGTAACATTCATCTGGATTTCTTGTGAATATAGATTATGGCAATGGCAGTTTTTCATTCATTTGGCTGCAGTCATAAAATAAGCAGTTAGGTTCTATTTCTCCTATTTACATTGTTCAGTGTAAGGACATGAATCCTATTTCCTTCCCTCCCTGCTAGGAGGAGAGAAGTAACAATTAACATCCTCCTGGGCTCCTCCGCAAGCCTCACAAACATCAGCTGCCTTCACCCATGGCCTGTGAGGTGAGGGGAGGATGCCTATTTCAGAGGTCTGAGCACAGAGGGGTTAGGAAAAAACCTGTCCCTTACTTGTGCATGTAGCTTGAGCAGCCTGGCAGGTGCTGGGGCTCTCCCTGTGCTCCGGACCCTGCTCCCGCATTTTGTCTGCAAAGGGACATTGATTTGGCAGGCCTTAAGGTACTCAGGAAATATAAATATCTTTCAAATACAATCCACAGATAGTGTCCAGGCCTAAAACTTACCCAATTTTTTTTCAGGATTTGTTTTTATTTATAAAACCAGATGTTGCTGTTCCTCTGGGAATGTCCTGAGGATTGTTCAGCCCACTTCCTTCTCCTCAGAGGTTTACTCCTGTGAGGATCTATTGAGCCACCTGCAAAACTGAGTCAGCAGGATTTAGTACCTCTCAGCAAGATCAAAACCTTTTGACAGGTCAGTGTAACAGAGAACACTGTTAGTCTGTTCAGGACTTTTCTTTAGTAGGTGGTTATTAGGTTCTTTAGTAGGAGCAGACAGCAATGTGATTGTATTCAAGGTGAAGAACACATTTTCCAACTCACCTTTACTTTGAGAGAAGAATATTTTAATTGACTTTTCTGCACTTCTCCAGAGGGAAATCCCTTCCCCTTGGCCTCCCTTGCATTATGGAACTGGCCACAGCTGGGGCAAGGAAGAGATTGCTTTAAAGCATGGTCAACTCCACTGCAGGAAGGTCCTCCTGGCTGGCCAGGTCTTAGATCCAATTTTGTCCTGTCCTGTGAGTGCTCTGCATTTACCCTTGGCTCCCTTTGCCTGAAGCTGTGCAAATTCTGCATGTAGTAGCCTTGCTCCTTCCCAGAAAACCATTTTCTTAAAGCCTTCCTGACTTGGCTGCAAAGGAGACCTTTCTGTGACAAAATAGCTTAAAGTTTGTTAAAGTTGAAATGCTGTTAAGCTCATCCACTTTTAAAACAAGTGCTAATGACCATTAATATGGGTTAGCAGAACCATGGAAATGTGGTTATGAATACTCTGAATGCAAGCATTTACAACGGATTTATTTTGAGCTTTATTTTTCTTGTCTTGTAAAATTAAGCATTATTTATTAACAAACTTTATGACAAGCCATGTGCAATAATTGGCCAATGTCCATTATGTGTCTTAATATAGGCTATTCCCATAAGTACCCTCTTTGTAGTGGCTTGGGTAATGCAGGAGCTAACAAGATAGCTGTGTTTTTCAGGGAGGTCAAAAGAAGAAGAAATAAGGCAGAAGGGAATAAGAATGTACAGAGTGTGAGGAGAAGTGCTGGTAAGGTCAGATGCCAATTTTAACTACTTAAAAAAAAAAAAGGGATGGGGGGGGAGAAAACTCGCTATCTGGATTAGCTGCACTTCAAAGGGAAATGCTGCACTGCGATGTTCTCCTTTGAAGTTCAGCCGATCCAGACAGTAATTTTCTAAAATGAGTCAAAACTGGCATCTGAAATAGATTTTTTTTTTTTCAGAGTACAGCAGATTCATATGCTGGTTTAGGCTCCAAAATTTGTCTGGATCAGCAGCTGTACTTCAAAGCAGCACATCTCAGTACAGCGTTTGACTTTGAAGTGCATGTGGTCCAGATGCCAGTCCTCTTAAAGGAGCCAATGAATCAACTGCACTTTATTTTTTGTCTGTTGAAACAGCTATGTTTTTTCTCATATATAATGGTAATGTGTGTGGTCTCCACTATGGTGTCTATCAATAAAAACATAAAGCTAACACAAAAGCTCTTTATTGCTTCATTTACTACAAAGGAACTGGTCATCATTATTTTATTATACTGATGTGCAGTGATCTCAGCCAATTTCTAGCACAAACTATCCAGACAAGACTCAGGAAAGGACATTTTATTGATTAAAGAACTAACTATATTCATTTTTGTTATTGTTTTATCATTATCGTGAGCTGCAACTGTCCTAAAAAGGATAGAGAATAAGGATGAAAAGGGATTTATTCTGGCTGTTGGGGAAAAAGGCATGATGGGTATACTGAGTTCCTAGGCAAGAGAGAGGCAGCTCTGTCATTAGCTTAAAAGGTCAGTTTTTGCATGGAAAGAGGTTTATGAAGTGCTGAATTCTTCCATGTAAGTATCTCAGCATTAATGTCAATGTTTATTTCAATTACTGCTACAGTTCTCAATCGCAGTTAGTTTTATTCTATTTGACAGCAACCTCTATCTGAGGTTGTTAGTAATTTTTTTAAAGTACTTTCAACAATGCTTACCCTTTACAAGACAAATTAATTATTAGCGTGAGACTGTATACATATACCTACATATATTTCATTTTGCTAAGCTAACCTAATCTTATTATTAGATATGCATGCCTTGTTTCTCAAAGGCAAAATCATTTCAGTTGACTCTGAGCTCTGCCCTAGCCCTTTCATAGTTTTTCTGTGTGCTTGACTTTATGTCTGTTAGTAACCTGGATGAACTCCATAAGTTTCACTATGTTACATATTGAGATAGAAGTAGGTAAGCAAGTGATCCAGAGAATGAGGGTGCTTTAATTTTGCAGACTACCTGACAGCCATTTAACTGCTGACTATATCAGAGTGTACACTTTGTATTAGACTGTACAAAATGGTGGTGCTGCTGTGTTGTCTAATTTTTACATTATTTCTACATAGTGTTTCCCAATGATGTTTAAGAAATGAAAGGCAGATTTGTCTCTGTTGAATGGATGAAGAAACTGCACAATATATTTGATAAACCATTCAGTTTTCGCAGAGAGAGAAGCTGCTGAAGCTGATGAAAGTGCAAACCTTCTCCCTTTTTTTCTTTTCTGTTCTTTTAAAGACAATTCTGAAGGAACAGAGGCCAAGGTTCAGCTTTGGTTGCTCTTCAATGCTCTGATTCTATCTTTGTAAAAGAAGCCTATTGAATTTCTATAAACAATGGGTGAGTGACTGATGGCAGAAAAACAGCTATATAGTTATTAGAGATTTTTTTTTTAAATTTATTTAACTACCTCATTAGTGTTAATGGATTTTTTATGAACTGTATGTACACTACAGATGGGGTAACTGGTTTGCAGTTTGAGAGTATTCAAAAAATCCCTGAAGCTCTAAAAGGCTAATGTAATATCAGTCTTGTCAGTGCCAAAGATTCAAAAATCATCAGATTGTTCTAAAATCTATAAAATTTTAAAAAATATGCAGTTTGAACGAGAATGCTGACTGAGTACTGAGACTTCAAAGGCATCTGGCCTCTCCTTTACAGATTTTTTTCTGTAACAATGTGTTTATTTTTTAATAAAATATTAAAAATATTGGCCCTGGAAGTGGGCTTAAACACAAAAAGAATCATGCAGTTATCAAAAATTTGTGATGCAGCTGAGAGAATTAGCAATGGTATAGCAAGTATTGACTTGTTCTCCTCTGTTTGTTGTCAGTTGCCTATAGCAGGACTCCAAGACCTTCTTAGTTTCTGAAACTTGTTTTTTTGGACAACAAATGAAAGGTATTCACATTTTTATACACATACTACATCCACAAACACAGTCATTGGTCACAAGGCTCAAAGTGGAGAGAAAGATTTCTATCTCTATCCAGGAGAGCAGAATAAAGTTTCAGAACCCATTTAAAAAGAAGAAACATCTTTTTTCTTGTAGGTCCAGCTCCTCTTTACCTACACAAGCCAGTGCAATAAAACAAACACAGTGCAATAAACCAGTCCCTTTCCCTGTGTTAGTAGACTGAGACTGCTATCGAAGGTATCTCAACTGATGAGCAACGCCAATAGCTGGAATTGCATCACATGCCAGCGATGCCTACAGGAGTCGAGAAAAGGAGTGGAAAGAACAGAAAAATGCAAAGAGTCTGGGGTCAAAGTCAAAAGTCACGTTAGAGGCTAAAAGAGAGATTGTCACCGACCATTGTGGGAACAGTTCTTGTTCCTGCCTGAAGCAGGGCTCAGCACCCTGTTTGCAGAGGGCAACCCGAATTCTTTTTCCACCAGCCAGCAGAAAGGTTTATCAATGAGAAACCTAACAGCTCTAGCTTGGGAGTTAATCAGTTCCCAGCCAAACGATATTAATATTTGAATCCAAATCTTCTCTCTCTCAAGGGATTCCTTTATTACCATGCTCACACTGTAATCAAAATATATTCAGAAGCAATTTCAGACGTTCAAAAGCTATTTGTTTCAGTAAGTGCCAAAATCTCCCAGCTCTTGACTGTGCATCTCCAGAAATAGAGTATCCTACCTTTGTAATTATACGTGCAAAATGCTGGTTTTCCCACATGAGTTGTTTTCCAGCTTAATAAAACAAATCAACCCTTCAATGCAGCTGAAATCTTGTACAAATACGTGTGTCCACCCAGATGCATTTTCCTTTTCACTGTTTTCTAGGCAGCAAGTTGTGGAAAACAGGTTAAAGATCAACTGAGACATGTGAAAAACAAGGAACAGGAGGAAAAAAGGATGACAGTAGCATCTGTGATGTTTTTTTCTGTGTCACCAGGCCTGAAAAATCCCATAATAGATATTTTTCATCTGGCCCTGTCTCGTATGTTCCTAATACAACACAAGCACATCATGCATCAACTGGCCTCTCTCCAGCTCTTCATCTCCGTTACCAGGTGCAGCTACTAAGTCCACCAATTTGCAATCTGTGACACTTGTTTGCAGGACTGTGCTCACAGGATGCCCCTTATGGGACCAGGCTCTGCCAGGCTGGGTATAACCCACAAAAGGAGGAAACAAGGGCTGTGTCCTGGCAGGTGAGGTAGTGGAGAGGGAAGATGGCTGCCAGCTAGCTTTTCACCTCCCCTAGAGCTAGGGCATCACAGACGCAATGAAAAAGTACTGAGAGGGGCTCATATGGGTATAAAAGGGTTCTTTGGGTTCCACATCAGCGAACAACCAATTCCCCTACAATACTGCACATACATAATTCTCTTCATGCTCTCCAGGGCTTACCGGATCAGGGACAAGACATGATGACAAAGGACATAACAAAGCTGAGGTGCTCAATCCCTTTTTCACCTTACCAGTCTTTACTGATAAGACTGACCTTCAGTTATCCCAGGACCCTGAGGCAAGCAGAAAAGTCTGGAGCAAGGAAGACGTACACTTGGTGGAGGAGGATCAGGTTAAGGACATTTAAACAAACTGGGCATACACAAATCCATGGGACCTGATGGACACTCATTGGGGATGACCTGGCTGGTGTCACTGAGAGGCCAATCTCATTCATCTTTGAAAGGTCATGGCAGCTGGGAGCATCTCATGAGGACTGGAAGAAAGCAAGTGACACTCCTGTGTTCAGGAAGGCTAAGAAGGTGTATCTGGGGAACCTGAGGTGGTCAGCTTCAGCTCTATCCCTGGGAAAGTGATGGACCAAATCCTCCTGGAAATAATTTCCAGACACCTGAATGACAAGTTGACTGGGAGCAGTTAGCATGGCTTTATGAAGAGGAAATTCTGCTCAACCAACCTTATAGCCTTCTATGATGAGATGATGGCTTTAGTGTTGAGCAGATGGGGGAAATGAGCTGACAGAAACCAAGTAAGTTCAACAAGGTGAAATGACAAGTCCTTTATCTGAGAAGGAATGACACCCATACAAGCTGGGGGCTGACTGCTCAAAAACAGCTCTACAGAGAAGACCCTGGGTGTCATGGTGGACAACAAGATAACCATGAGCCAGCAATGCACCTTCATGGCAAAGATGAAGAAGAGCTTCCTAGGCTGCATTAAAAAAATCACCTTGTCACCAGGCTGAAAGAGGTGATCCTTCATGTCTGCTCACTGCTGGTGAGACACATCTGGGTTCTGGGGTCCAGTGCTTTCCCCATACGAAAGGTATGTACTTGCTGGAACTATCCAGTTAGAATATCAGGAAATTCTTTCTTATTGTGACGTTGACCAAGCACTGTCCCAGGTTGCCCCAAGAGGTAATGGAACCCCCCTCCATGAAGATGCTCAAACCCAATTTGGACTCAGTCCGAGCAGCCTGATGTAGGTGACCCAGCTCTGAGAAGGGAGGTTGGACTGGGCAATCTCCAGAGGTCCTTCCCAGCCTCAGCCATTTCATTATATCTGTAATTTCCACTCAGTTTACTAGAGAGAAGTGCATGGACCATTCTGAAGTTTCTTACCCTAGACTATGAGCATACTTAATTTAACTAAATGAATTCGTCTTTTGTTAAAATTTTCATGAAGAAGTTATTAGATTAGTCTGATTTTATTTCTGGCTCTCATTCAGAACTTTGTGATCTCATTAGCAGTCCGTTTTTATGAGGATGAAATGTTTTTGAGTGCTAGATTGAATATTTTCAGTGTAATATTTTATGGCAATTTTGGTTGATGCAGTCTTAAATCTTTTCACTGATACACCAAACACAATGATGAGAATGAAACCTAGGTATTTAAATGACTTCATATACACTTAAAATAAGTGCCTCTACAATGAATAAAGACTTTTATTAAATTAATATAAGGACTTGTATATAGGTATGTTTTTAAGACCGTGAGCCACAAATAATTTTTCAAAAAAAACATAACCATGCAAATTCCTCATTTGCATGATAGTAAAATTATAAGTTGATAGAACTGTATGTTATCTGAATGGTTTTTAGTGGGTGATTTCTCCTCATTTAGACTTTATATTCCTTACCAAATTCATTCTGAGATTATTATTAAATCCTATGCCATATTAAATTAAAAATGAAATGCAGTTTGCTCAGCACAGAAGCATTAAAGGGTCACTCCTATGTAGTCCTTGGTGTCAGTAATCATATGCACATGCAGGAAGAGTAGCAATATGTACAACCTTTCCAGATGGCTATTCACCACTGTGTTCAAGAGCAGAGGTTAAGAGCTAAGAGTTCACCTAGTAGAAAGCATATTCTAGCATGTTCAAAGTGGAAATTGTATTTTAAAGTAATTACAGGCCATCATTTTTAACACTGGAGTATAGCAATATATAAAAGCATAAGATGTAAGTGTTCAGGACTCATTTCTCTGCCACTAAAATGTTATTTGCTTCCATTACCTTAAATTCAAATAAGCCGGTGGCACTGTCTATAAAGTATCTCTCTTTTGAGGGAACAAGCTATGAAGACGCATAGGCAGGGTGGGAGAATAAAGATCAAATACACCAAGAAGTGGTGAAGAAACAATGAATGAAGACAAAGTGGAAGGATGAAAGATCTTTAAACAGGGTTTTCATAGTCTAAGCAATAGTACCCTTGTGAGCAAAGGATTCCAAGTGATGCCTGATTCTATCCATTTCTCCTTCCCATATTTTACCCCCACATCTTTATTCCCTGCTCTAAACTTTTTCTAAAAGCCCTGTAAGTTTTAGCAACTAAAACTAATTAGTGGCGAGTGGCGTCCCCCCAGGGGTCAGTGCTGGGTCCAGCCCTATTCAATATATTCATCAATGACCTGGAGGAAGGGATAGAATGTACTCTCAGCGAGTTTGCTGATGATCCCAAACTGGGAGGAGTGGCTGCCATGCCAGAAGGCTGTGCTGCCATCCAGCGTGACCTGGACAGGCTGGAGAGCTGGGCGGGGAGAAATCTAATGAAATGCAATAAGGGCAAGTGTGAAGTATTGCATCTGGGGAAGAACAACCCCATGTATCAGTACAGGTTGGGGGCTGATCTGTTGGAGGGCAGCTCTGGGGAAAAGGACCTCGGAGTCCTAGTGGACAAGAGGATGACCATGAGCCAACAATATGTCCTCGTGGCCAAGAAGGCCAAGGGCATCCTGGGGTGCATTAAGAAGAGCGTGGCCAGCAGGTCGAGGGAAGTTATGCTCCCGCTCTACTCTGTGCTGGTGAGGCCTCACCTGGCGTGCT
>NW_010271754.1:47853-69062 GCF_000690775.1 Eurypyga helias
CCAGGTGATCCTGCTCTGGCAGGGGGGTTGGACTAGATGATCTCTAGAGGTCCCTTCCAACCCCTTCCACTCTGTGAATCTGAGAGTCCTATGTCAGACTTCTCCAACATCTCACCACAATAGCGTGCATATGTAAAAACTATTTTCCCTCCAATTGTAAGTAAGTTGACACATTTGATTTAACATTCTGTGGATGAAGCAATGAAGTTTTAGGATGTAGTATTCATCCCAAAGGGCCGAGTTGTTGAAGGCGTTTACAGATCTCATTATTTGGTCCTAAAATTAAAATTAACTTTTAAGTGATTCCTTTCTAACAAGACCCCGAGTTCATTCACTCTCACCTGCAGTGGAGTAATTCCCAACCCATGCTGAGTCTGAGTATGGAGAAGAAAGCACCACATGAGCTCATGCTCTTTTTTCACCTCTCTTCTTGTTTGGACCTTTTCCCCCTCTTCCCACCATATGTAGGCTGACCTCCTACCACGTGCTGTCTTGAGAAAGCGGCACAAGCGTCTCCCATCTCCTCCAGCCAGGCAGTGACCAGCAATGTCCCTGCTACCCGTCACCACCCCACTGCCCTGGCCCTGCGGTCATACCCCAGCCATGCCTGCTCTCCATGGGCATCACCCCTCGCCAGGGCCCTGGGAAGTGAGCGCTAACATCGGTTTGCTCTAAATTTAGGTTAACATTACAAGTTTCAAGGGTTTGAGCTCCTGCAATTTCTGTGAGGCTGTAAGTTTACCTTATCATAAGTATGAACATAATGGTAACTGCAAGGACATGGTGATTGTAGTATTTAATGTATGCCTGTTTATATTGTAGTTACAACTTAAGCTAATTAATTCAATTCTGTTAAAAGTTTTCCCAATATAGTGCTTTAAACCAGAAGAGATTAAAATTGGTTTATATTCAAGTATTGCTCATTTCAGGTCTTGTAAAAATTCTAACAACTGACTATTGTTTGAGAATAAAGAAACTGAAACACATTTAAAGGACTATCAGTAAAATGCTATTAATTTAAAAGTTGAGCAACATTTAAAAAATTTTGTTTGTTAGTAATAAAACCTTGAGGAAAAGCTATTTAAAATTCACGCTAATTGTTAAACTATTTTAACAGAAATTCAGTTAAAATATTGTTTCATTTACTTCAATACACAATTTGTAGTATTTGTATTATACATATTTTATTATCTAATTTGATATTCATGATTTTATTATAATGTATTTTTCATTAAAAAAATACACTCTTTTTTTGGGTAGCTCTTGCCATACTTAAAGTACTGTTCAAACCTTTCTGTTTAGCCTTTACATCAAACTCTGTAAGAAGAAGATAAGTCATAAAAAGAAAAATCAGAAGGGGACATTAACTGATTCACCCAAGTCAGGTTGTGTCTCATAAGCAGTTCACAAGAATTTTCCTATGTTTTCTGCTATTTTGAAAAAAAGCTGAAACATTCTTCATATATGAAAACATTAAAACTGCACTGTTAATTATGATAGTGGAAAAAAAGATAATGTGTGGTCATTAGCCCCAAATATTTTTACTGTGATTTAATAGATTGCTTGAGAGAATGGCAGTGGGCAATAAAAAGGAAGATGGCAAGAGATTTATTGCTTAATTCATTATTTGTCTCTAAAATCTTTTCTCCCCACGTATTGTTAATACTTGCTAAATGGGAAAATAATGCCATATGTTGTGAGGCTGGCTCCAGCATCCCTGTCCCGCATGCGTTATGGCTGATGCTGCCTTTGGTGACCAGGACTTGCCCCTGGGGCAGGGTCTGCTTTGCAGGGAGCAGCTCCATCCGCTGCCCAGCCTGAGGACAGTGCACCAGCCACAATTGCTCGCTGGTTCATCCTGCAACAATAGTCCATTTGAAACAAAATAGACTTTGAATACTCATCTATATATTTAAAAATAAAATTGTATGCACAGGATGAAGCTCTGTTTCCTGGTAAGCAGTGGCTTCAGAAAGGTTCATGGTTTTGAGCAGAAAACTGACTCATTCTGAGTTACTATTACAGTGAGTTGTCTGAGTGAGACAATGGCTATGTGGTTGTGGGAGTCCTGAGTAGGAGTAGGAATATGACATGACTTATAGCATTGGTAAAATCAATATAAGAAAATATATCCAGAGCTGGTAGTCAAAAATGATGTAGAAAAATTGGTAACGGTAGAGAAGATGGCCACAAAGATCAGGGCTGAAGATAATGCTGTCCTTTGAAAAACTTGCACACAGTCATTCCCAAATATCTTTCACCCCTTTGCCCAGGAACAGTATTCAGGAATCTCAGCTTTCAGTTAACAAATAAATGAACAACATCCTAGACCTTGTTGTTGTGGTGACAGCCTTGAAAATATAAATCAAGTGTAAACTGATCTAGTGGTGTTTTCCAGATCTTAAAGACATGGCAGAATGATTGCTGAGGAACATGAAGTGTCCTACACGTATGAACGAACTATTAACTCAAACCGACAAATGACAGCCTATGGTACCTTGAAAGCTGAAACAGCACGGACAGTATGAAATAAATGTAGTATCAGACACACCATATAAATCATGCTGTGCGCAACAGTATGCACTGTTGTATTTAATCAGATAAAATAATCCTTAAAAATAAATATTTGCTGCCATAAAATTTTCACTGCAGTTCCACGAAACCTAAGGAGCTTTTCTCAGATCGTGCTTCCAAGACAGATGGATCAGGGATGAGGTCAGTGAGCGAATCTTTCATCAAAGCTGGCCTAACTTTGGCATCATCATAAAGAGTGACAAGCTGCAGACCGAGCCTGTCAGAGAATGGGTGTATTTATTAAAACATGTAATTTAGCCCTGAATTTAGGTGCTGCACTACACTGGTGTAGATTGAATGAGATGGGGCACAAGTGCCTACAAGAGAAAAGCAATCATTAGGGTCGCTAATTAAAGTTCTAAAGGAACAGATTTTGAGTTGCACTATCCCATAATTTGCTTTTCCTTTAATGACTTCCCTCTGTCTCCTATACATGTAAATTACACTGTCTGAACATCCACTGAATGACAATTTGTGCAGTTTTTTTTCCGGCTTTCATTCTCTTTCATCCAATTGCTGATCCTCAAAGCCATTAAAATATCTGTTGATATTCAATTTTCCAGAAAAGAATACTTTTTCCCCAAGAATGTGTGGGTCAAAATTATGGTATTAAATTTGGTAATATCTGTTTACACTGGTGTTTTATATTCAAAACACCTTCAACTAACATTTCATATTTTAGGAATTTTCAATTTTTATTTTTCTCTTTTATAAGAAAAATTATCAAGAATAATATTAAAATAGTCTAACCCAGCTGCTTACATTTTATATAATTAAAGTACTTTAACTGTCCTAAACAGCTTTGGAGATAAGTATTATTAAAAACATTTCCTCACCCAATTTTGAATAGAAAACATTTCACAGTCTGAGTTTTTAATTGAATAGAAAATTCTTCTTCTGAATAAAAATGCTTTTTATGTCCAAAGAATAACTGATCATTTGATAATTTTGCTAAATGTGATACGTCTCACTAGAACTGAGTGGCCCCTACAGTCATATGCCTGATAAAGATTCCATAATCATGGCTGTGTGTTTGCTTATTATTTTTGGCATTTGTCCAAGAAGTTTACGAATATTTTTTTTTTTCCTTTTCATGGGAAGACTAAATGCAAGAAGTCAAGATAGGCTGTTTTTTTGTGCCCAGTGTTGATTACTGTTCTATTGATATTGAACTGGTCTTAGAATTTCTGCCTAAAATTTTTTTCTTTGGAAAGAATCTGTAATTTTCCGAGTATTTATTAGATTCAGTGTGAGTAAATTTTAGCTGAATACATACTGAAATTACTACAAAATGATGGTGGTTTTTTTATTACTGGACATGGACTGAGCGTGAGCTGTTTTTTACCTTCTCTGCCTTTTGCCCAAAGGACACAGAAGGATGTGAACCTGATTTCACCCTGACCTGACCAATGATCAGCTTGGGACAATAATTTAAGGAACCTGTCTATACAGTTTAGAAGTTAAGGCAGATGCTAAGAGACTTCCATCATTTTACTTGAACATGAAGACAGGTTTTTGTTGGGGAATTAAGATTGGAAGGATACAGTTCACCTTGTTTTCGTGAGTGACAGCCTAAGGGTTATTTGTCTTCATAGGTCCTCATTCAGCCAAAATGTCATTGTGAGAGGAGGAACTCTTATGAATCTTCTTTAAGCTCTTACTTACCTGGCACCTACCCACTGGAGGAGAGTGGGGGATGGAGTCAGACTGTACGCTGTGCAGTGGCATAAGAAAGGTGCGTATGAGAAGGAGGGGCACATGCACTTTTGTTTTTTTTTAATGTAATTTTTTTGTCTCTTGCTCTTTGGACAGAGAGGACTGCCTTAGATTCAAGATTGCCTTGTATTTGGGCAAAATAGTCTGTAGCTGGTAGGCTTAAAGTTGTGCAAATGAATATCCCTATCCGTGTATCCACCATGAGCTGGAAGTGCTCCATCAAGCCTTAGGCAAGCTGGGTGCATCCCATTGGCTTCCTGCAATGGAAGAAGGTGCATTTGCATCTAGTCTGAAGAAAGGTTCCTCAAAGGGGCTGCACTGAAAAACAAAACTAAATGCAATATTCTTAAAAATAGACTCAAGGTGACAGTGGCATGTGTGCATGGGGGAAATTAAGTTGGAGAACAGGCCATAAAGGAAGAGTTTGACAATTCTTTTATAAATGTTTGTAAAGCTGCAGGTCTCCAGGTCTCTTCTAAGACAAGGGCAGACCAGGCATGAATTTCTTGCAGGTATTCCTAAACATGAATGTCTAAATTAAGAAGGCCAAAATAGCCTAAATTGCACTGTTTTCTGGAAGTCTTTTTTTAATGACTTGGTGTCTTTATCTTTCTGAGTAAAAAGTAATGATGCAAGTAAAGGTAAGCCATTATGGCAATCTATGGTGCAGATGTATCTACCTCTAGCTTCGATCCCCTATTCGCTGCATGTATATGGTGTGCTTCTAGAGAGCTGAAGTGGAAACCAGGCAGCTGCAGGTTTGACAGGAATAATGGGAAAGGACAAATATGTAGTATGGGGAAGAGCAATAAAAACAGGTGGATGATAGGAACAAGTCAGGAAGGCAAAGTGTTTCTTGAGAAGAAATGAGGGAGGTTTTTAACTAGCACAGCAGCATTCCCTGTGTGAGCAGGGACAGTAAAACAGGGACTGTATTTGGGCTCTGTTGAAGCTCTTGAGGCTTAAAATATTTGGGTGATAGAGTAGCTGCTCTCCCTGACAGTAACCTGGTGACTAGATGACAGGTAGTGTTAAGCCAGATACTCTGAGAGGCATATTTTCAATGTAATAGCTAAAATTGTGCACATATTTAATTAATGGGAACTGTTTCCAAGGTTGACAGAGCGTGCACCCCTTAATATTTACTTCTCTGCCTTTCATAAATATACTGTGAAAAATTTGCCATAGATTTTTTTTTTTTTCCCAGATTAAGGATGGCATTTGCAACTTACTTTTTAAAAGTACTGTCTTCTCATGGGAAATTCTGAAAACGCTTTATATAGAAATGATTCTGTTTCTAGAGCATATATGTTTTTTTATCACTTTTCCCTATTGATTACTAGAGATATTTGCATAAAAATATGCACGTAGGAATTTATCAGCTGCTGCTGCTTTTTTCTGACTAGAAATCAAAATCCCTGTGGAACAAATGTACTCCTAAGCAACAGAAATTTTCTTATGAGTATTTCTTTTAAAATAAAAACAAGCAGAGAAAAAAACCCCAGAAAATATGACTTAATACTTTTGGAAAATAGTTTTTACTAATGGTTTCCACAAAGCTCTTAATACAATAAACATGCTTTTAAAGCTCTCTCCTAATTTAGTTGCAACCACTATGGTTTAATGCAGAAAAACTGATAGCCTGTCCCACATTAGTACTGTTGTGGACTGTTCTGGAAATCTTGCTCTACTTGCCAAGATGCTCTTGAAATTGAATTTTTGTCCTACATCTAAAGCTGGTCAAAAGAGTCATTTTGCAAAACTGCCCATGCTGGATGGAAAAAGGGAGCTATGTTTTGTGAATATTTTCTCAAGGTATATCTTAGTATTCTCATGTAATCCATAAAGGAAAGTCATTAAGTTCATGTATAATCATTTTCTTGTCTGAGTGGCCCCAGGTCTTTCTAGTTATTTTACTTCTGTTTCTTTAATGATGACTAGCACAATAGGAGACTCTTAACTAACCAAGGTATTTTCAAATCCTTTCTCCTTGTCCCCTTATACAAGTGTTGGGGCTTTCTTCTCACGTTAAGCAACATGATTCTTATTCATGATCCTAGACACACAATGAAAAACAAAAAAATCCAGAAAACATTCTATCTTGAATATAATCTAAGACTTTAAAAAGAGGAGTACACAATATGTTACTTCATGTAGCCTGCATGACTTTGCACCGGCAAGTATTCTGCTGGCTGACACATTCAGGGATGACAGCTTAAAGAGCTGTTCCTTCTCCTCTCCACCCAAGCTCCTGCGTGATTTCTCTGCCAGCCCACCCTCAGGGCTGCTGCGGGGGCAGCCTGCAGGCACAATTAGAGGACAAAGTGTAAACGTCCCCTTCTGACAGTGTGCGTGATGGGGGAATTAACACTGGTTTGGCACAACTTCTCCTGTGAACTTCCATTGATTGGAAATGAAAGCTGAATCAATAATATAACACTCCCTAACTACCACAGACATAGTGAAGTTTTGATCTTAGCAGAAATTGAAGGTGTCTTTGGGAAATTCTAAAGAGTAGAGCACACCAAAAAACAAGTAACATATCCTAAGAAAGGTCTTTTTAGCAAAAGAAAGCAAAAGTAAAATGGTAATGACAAGTGAGCCCTCTTTGAGTTTATTTCTAGGCTCCAGAAATTTGAAGTCAGAGCAATTGGAAATCCTTTAGCTCTATAATGTCAGGTAACATCTTGAACGGCTTATCAGAGTGATACAGGTAGGGAATGTCAGCATTTTTTTCCATTCAAAATTTTAACTTAAAAAAACCCTTTTATATTATTTACTGATTTGTGGTCTATTATGTTAAGTTTAAAAGACTAAGTTCTTCTTCATTTGTTTCTTTTAGATTATGAAATGTATTTATTTGATTTGGATACTAACAGAGTAACCAAGGAATTTCTTGTAAAGTCTGAGGTCATATGTCACCATAAATCCAGCAAGCTTAAGGCAGAGGTGCATGGCCGGGGGCTTATCCTCTGATTATCTTTGAGAGTAGTCTCCACCAAAGAGAGGAAATCAGCCATGATTTCCTAGTAAGGGACAGTCCCAAACCAAACCAAAACACCAGTTGCGCCACTAAAGCTCTCTGTCTCTGAGGGAGATGGTAGCTTATGGATACTTCCTGGTGTGCACCCCGGATGATAGCAGCAACTAAGGCTCAAATTATTTCCTTGCAAGGAAGCACCTGCATACTGGAAGATGGAAAGTTATCATAGTTGTTCTGTAATTAGTATGCTGATTTAACTTCAAAAAAACTATTTTAAGGCTATTAAATGAGGTTTTCTAGTTTATAGGAAAAGATTATAGAACTACAGGAACTCTTATTTCCAATGAATTCTAATAGGAACATTGATTCTTTTAGTTCCACTTGCTATCAAATTATCCAGAAGGTTTTTATATGGTTATTAATTATACCTAAACCGAAGTGTAATTACATTATGCAATTAGATGTAGAGATAAGAAAATCTTAATTTTGTGAATTTCTGTAAAAGGACAATATGTAATCTTTCTTATTTAAGTGGTTAATAATCTTTGTATGTCATTCTTTAGTTTAAGGCCAGTTGACGGTATCTATAGGAAATATATGAGCTCATATATTATTTTCATCACAACAGAACCTCAACATGCTATGTTTGGTGAATTAATAAATGAAATAATTTCATCCAATTTTGCAAGATTCTACAAAGTAAAAATAGAATATGTAGTCTTCGATATGATACAAATATCTGGTACTCTTGAGGTGGTTTTTGTAGTCTATGGTTGCTAAAAACAAATAAAACCTGGCATATTGGAATTCTTCAAGACATATTATGGGATTTCTTGGTACTCCACACAACATCACCATATCTGTGGAAGTAAGGTGTCCACAAGAGATCTCTTACCCCAGATGTTTGGGTTTTTTTTTTTTTTCATAGCTCTGGAGTTGGTCATACACTCTCACAGGACTCACTTGGCCTGAGTTTAACCACCTAAAGTGATCTGTAATCTTTGTAAGTGCCTAATATAAATTCAGAAGTTTAGAAATACAAAAAAGTTACTCCCCTTGGTGTAACTAATATGTAATTCTTTGTTAGCTAAAGACAAATGGGAAATAACACACCTATACTTTTTGCTGCTATACGTGTAGCTGAGGATTTTTTTTCCCAGTGATACAATCTGATTTTGTAATCACTGAAGGCTATCTCAGCCTTTGTACATTGTGATAAAGAGCATAAAGTAAATTTTCTAATGAATTAACTGCATACAAAGTGCAAAGTCAAGCTATAAATACACATTGATTTCTGGTAGCATTTGTATAGCTTAACACCCCATTGTACAGTCACAGAAGTTTATCTAGTTTGTGTACTGAGTTACTCAAAACTCATTTCAGTATGATAGCTTCAAACTTGGGGACTTTTGAAGTGAAAAAACAGAAACATACCTTTTAATTCACAATTTAACTTCATTATGAAATGGGTAGAAAAAGATCTGTAGTTAATGATTGATCAAAATACATGAATTAAATTATTAGCTTAAAACTACGATCTAGTTAATGAGTTTTCACATAGAGACACATAGAGAAAGAGAAAGGAACTTACTCAAAGCTGGAGTTAGGAGGCTGTTTCCCTCAGTATAAAAGATCATAAACTTGTTTCACAACCTTTCAAGAACTTAGTTGTGTAGGTGGGCCTTCAAGACACACTCTGCATTGACACGTGTGATATTATAACACTATGGCCACGTTTTGTATACCTAGCTAGTAGTTCTGCTAGCTACTCAGTATAAACACTGAATTTAAAAGCATACCCTTACACACAGTGATTGAAATTCTGGCAACTTTATCATTGTCTTAAACAGAGCAAAGTTATCACCCAATTGCTTTCAACTTGCCATGATGGTATCTCTGCTTTAAGAGAAAATAGTTATAGAAAGCTGGTGAAAAAGTTCCATACAAACCAGGAACTATTTCACTATCCATTAAACATATGTCAATAAAGGGCATGTAAGAAGCAACATTTTAAAGACAAAAAACAAAATGTTGTAAAAAGCAACATTTAAATAGGTGAATTTGTAAATTCTTTCTAGAAAATAGGTAACCTTGCTAAGATTAAAAGGTTCTTGAGAGCATCTCTTGAAATCTGATACTTAAGTAATTCAATTGCATTGTGTTTCACAGAATAAATCTGGTGGATAAGGCTATGCCTGTGTTTTTTCTGCTTCATACTATGTGTCACATGTTGTGCTTTGGCTTTGGCATTTCTAGTATTACAAAAGTTAACATATCTTTAGATTAAATTATGTCCTCCTGAGATTTAAAAAAAAAAAAAGTTAAGACACCTAAACCAATAAAACACACACATATAGCTATAATAGTGCGTTTCATGCAGTACAGAGACTTTGATTTTACCACCGCTGAGTTTATTCTTAGTACTTTTGTATGCTTTTTTATGTTTAATATTGATATTGGTAAAGTTAATCTGTAAAAAATCTAACTAGATGGGAATCAGATAGGACAGTATTCAGATATTTCATTTGGAATTAATTCTATGTGTGCTATTTGGCTAAATGTGCATACTTGTTATTTTGATGTCAGCTTACCAGAACTGAACAGTGGGAACTTGATAGAATTTGTCCAGGAGGGCTTTTTTTCTTTCCCCAGTCTGTAGAAATGTGTTAATTTCATATGCTTTCTAGTAGAAAAACACTCTTTTGGAATTTCCAGGGGGACATTGTTCTGTCTGGGAAATAGTTAGGTTGTTCGGTGCTTGAAAAATGCTCCAGGAGCTGATTGTGTTGTCTACAAAAGTTTAGGGATGCTAGAATGAGATTCAGAGAGGTTTCCCATCTTGTGGAAAGAGGAGGAAGGAGAGGAAGGTAGGACTGTTGCTAGCAGAACAGTGTTCAACAACTTGAGAAGGAAATATTTTCAGACTTGGGCTTTGCTGTTTTGTGTCAGGTGCCATGACATATCCGAGATCTAGAAATAAATGTTTTATGTGGGAGCCTCCGAGATCTTTTCCCTCATGAAAGTGAACCCATTAAAAAGGATAACCACATACTGGTGGAAGAAGATACAAAGCACTGGGAGAGGTATCTCTTTTTGCTTTTCATCGGCTTCTCTGCCTTTAGCTGTTCACTGTAAGTGACATCAGTTCTTTTGAGAAATTATTAATAATTAATTGTCATCAATTTGCAGTGAGGAGTACAAGCATACACCACTTCACAGGCAGCCTCGTTGATGGGTGAAACTACTCAGAAATTTCTAAGTTTCTCAGAAATTACTACGAACCATTACAGATGCCTCAAAAGGTGCCGATCAGGAGAATAGAGATCTACCCAGCACCTCTTGGCTAAGCCTGTGGTTCCTCTGAGTTGTCGTGCAGAGCCTGTGATGGAGGCAGCAGCCTGTTACACCATGCCCAAAGGAGAACAAATCCAGGGGGTGTGTCACTGTTGTTGGAAGATGCACACTTCCACTAACTGGAACAGTTAATATTTGCTGTGATAAGCTGCCCCTAGGAATGAGTTTATGTGAAGTGGAATTAAATAGTTAATTGTACTGAGAACGTGTCTGCTATAAACTTTATGTCTATTTGTTTAAAGGGTAACTGATTACAGAAGCACATCTCTGGCTTGCACCACATGCTTCAAATTAAGAGTAAGATCAGTGCCAAATATAATGAGAAGTGATTTTGAATTTCTGTATCGCTGATACATAGAAAAATGAAACTGATATATGCAATTTAACTTTGGTGGCAAAGACCAATTTTGTAAATAAGCTTGAGAATTCTTGCTGTCTGAAAAAAATATGTCTTTAGGGCTGCATCTTGATACATGTAGTCATTTAGAAATAAACATTTTACCTCTCAAGTGTCTTCAGAACAAAATCTCAGGAACATAAGCTCAATGCAGAAGGTTTCAGATGAGAGTAATTACTTCATCTGCTTCTCCCACTTCAGAGCAGACATCAGGTTATGACTGAGAATCTTGCAGAGATTTACTGAGAGCTTTATTCTGGCTTCTTACTTTCTTTTTTTAAACATCCCTGGACTGGAATTACAATAGATGAGTAGGAATTAAAAATAATCCATAATACTTGTAAATTGAGTCACAATCTCTGCCTCCTTCCTCTCTAACTTCATCCTCATTACAGAACATGCATATGAACCTCCCCCATGTGGGAATAGATATATTATTTCTCCTTATAGCTCAAGAAGTGTTGCCACTACTTCCTCCTTCTCAGCCATTCTCCTCCCTTCCAAAAAAAAAAAAAAAAAAGACTGAAAACGTGTATCTCTCACTGATGACCTACATGTATTTCACTATTTAAATAAGTCATCTTGGCTTTCACATGGTGACTTCTGCTTCAGTAATGACCATTCTGTATCCCATAGATACCATCATACCATCAACTACATTCACAACCTCTTGTTAATAACAACTCCTTTGTTAAACCGGAGTTACAGTGCACCTTTAACTCACACTTTGGCTGGTTTGTGAAAATGTCACAATTTCTTTACAGTCGAAATGGTGCTGTTTTCTTTGCTAGGATGTAAGTCGATGTGAACAAATCACATATAATGCCGTATCAACTAATCCAATCTGTAAAATAATTATAAATTCCATTGGCAAAATCTTCACATTCACAGAACAGATTTCAGACCATATGTCTGTTGGTGATGCAACTGAGAATTCATCCTTAGTTCTCAGACAAGGTATGTTTAAAATTACCGTGTCGTATGGCTTGGTATGTTAAGCATTTCCATAACAACATTGTCATGCCATCATTTCAGATGCTTTCAGTCATAGGTCAGATTCATCTACTGACCATGCATTCACAGCAAGACATTTAGATGCCAGAATTGCAAGCTGGAATCCTACATTTCTGTAAATATTCTGTGTGGAAAGATGTGCAAAAAAGACAAATCAGATCTATCAAAAATCTTGGTGCTTTAAAAGAAGGATTGCAGAGAAGAGGGCAGAGAGATACTGGGACCAGCCCCCAGAAAGAGAGCACTGATGTAGTTGAGCAGTAGAAATTTAACTCTATTTTGTTGCTCCAGTTGGGAAAATAATTCAAGTACTTAAATAATGTAGTAATGAGCTATATAAGCATACAAAGAAGGATGAAATCTTTTGATTTCCTGAACCAATCTACTGGTGGTTAGTAAGGATAAGAAGGTCTTTCCACTAGCAGAAAAGCTCCTAGGGTGTCTACTAGAGTCTTTAAGGAAATAAGCATTCTGAGATGTCTTTGAAATAATAAAATGCATTTTCTTACAGTGGAGAGCTGTTGAGATTTCACTGGAAACTACTGTTAAATGCCTTGCATGTTACTTTCATTGGGGAAGAGGAAATACATCTTTCTCATTGTTCTACTTTCTTTGTGTTTCATGGGAAATGAGATATGGTAATGAACTCTTCTCCAAAATAGCCTAATCAGTTCAGATTTTCAGAATTCCCATATTTGTCCAGTCCTAATTCTACTGCAACAAAAAGTAGTCATCTTGGAGACCTGGAAGATAATTCTATGCTTGCAACCAAATTTTGTGCACCTGTCTATAGAGACAATAAGTAGTTAGGTCTTATGCTATGTAATATTCCGCCAGGTTGGGTGTGGGTTTACACACCTTAATTTCCCTGGCAGCTGGAAGAAATCTGATTCTGATAGCTGGCAGTTTGATCTTCCTTCTAAAGCTGCTAGTGATGCTGTCAATTTTATCAAATGCAGATCACATCCTAGAGGTTAAATCATTAGCCATGATCTTTTGGCATTTGATTTTATGTATTCTTCAGTGCAGTACACTGTAAGATGTTTAATGTGAAAACAAATTCCTATGTTGATCCAGTGAAAAAATAAAGTATTAAACTAGTGCATATTTCTGATTTTTGACATTTCTCTATAATCCTCCCTAACTAGCGTTTGCTTCACCATTGTTTCTAAATACATGTATTTGGAATGTCATCCAAACTAGTTATCATGAGTTCACTAACAAAGGTAAAAGATTACTTATATATTTTCTGTTAATTATTAGCAATTTATAGTCATTTTACTAGCATCCATTTTAACTTAAACAGTACAGCTATTACTCGGTAAGTGTACTCAAAATAACCACATTTGAAAACTGGTAATTTATTTCCACTTAATAGCTGCTTTGCTTGATCGCTGAAAAGGAGCTAAGAGTAAAATGTTCTAAGCTCTATTTATAGTTGCAGCTTCATAACTTTATTTATTTGCTAAATATTTTTCCTAGTATTTTCTGAAATGTGTCATTTTTCTGAGTGTTTAGCTAGGGACAATGTGTATGTTTTGGTGGTAATCAGTCCCAAAAAATATGTGGTACTTGAGAGTGAGGTGGTTCTGTGCATTTAGCTACATTACACAGAAAAATATAAAAGTAATCTTTACCTTTGCTAGTGAACTGATGATAACTAGGTTTTTTAGTCTATCTAAAATGTATGCATATGCCTATTGATTACTTTTCCTACTTTAAAGATTTATTGTTCTATCTCTACACAGAGCATGCTAGATGTGCTAGAAAATTATTTCTTCCCATATTTTCTCTATTACACAATTTCTGTTAGAACACTAGTAAAATGTGGTTTTATTTAGTTACATATGTCTGTCTATCAAGAAACCATAGCCATTCCCTATTTTGAAAATTTTTACTTTAATAACGATACACTCAGGCTTCAGCAACTTTAAATCTTCTGCATACACGAAAAGCTTCCTTGTGTCACTTGCACAAGGAGAAGCACGATGAATCTAGATGCAGTTGTGCAGAAAAGGTCTAGCATTGGCTTCCCTGCAGCCACTCTCCACTGCTGACTGTGAGGGCTCAGTGACAGCTTTGGCTTGGGCCAGATATCCTGCAGGGTTTTTCTTCCATTGCTTCACTAAGAAGTGAAATTTTACACCCCAGATTCTCTTTATTTTTCATTGAGGAGTAATGCCCACTGGTGGACTGTCACATTTGAATAGTCAATTTCTCATGAGGACTGAGGTGAAGGGGAAAAAAAAAATCTTCAACCATATCTTCAAAGCTATTTATGTCACTGAAGCCTTTGGGAGTCAATGGAAGTTCAGGAGCTTGATATCTTTGAAGATCTAGGGATTAGTTCATACCTGGATGGTACAAAATTTGACTACAAATTTCTATATGTATTCCAGAATTTACACAGACTGAGGATATGAGTGAAAACTTTAGTGACTTTAAAAGAAAAGGGGTATGAAAGTTTCCTGACTCCACCTTGTTTAATGAAGGGCCATTACTGTATGTTTTGGCATATCTCCAGGAAATAAAATGGGTTAGCTTCTGGGTATCCAAACTCTTCAGTTTAAGTTGAACAGACACATGAACTTAAGAAGAGTGTTTCAACTTTTCCATTTTTTTACTGTAATTTAAGTTAAGCAAGTTTCATAAAAAAAAAGCAGGATCTATTCCCAAAATCATACAGGTCAGATATTAAGCATTATAATTTTTGGACATAAGCTGAGTGTCGATTCAATGTATAGACATATTTAGCAATCCAGAGCAACCAGTAGGTCTACTAAAAAGGGAAGATTTAAACAAACATTGTCTAAGAATAGTTTCAGCACTTGGATAGAAACATTCTGTCATGCAGGTGCTCATCCAAAGGTTGGCAGACATTCAGTTCAGTACCAGAGGAAGCCTGAGAAGGAAAAAAACATATCAGGATCCCACCCACTTATCTAATACTGCATAGTTTTTTTTTTTCTGTTTAACTTTCTCAGGCAACAAGGTCTTTGAGACAGAGAGTCCCCCAGAGGTTGGGACAGGAATGATGCTTGCCCCACCCCTCCCTCCTCTGGCCCCAGTTGTTTAAGTAGTTTAGGTTTTGTAGGTAGAAAATATGTGCTTCTAACAACCCCTTATTGAAAGCATTTTTAATGCCAACAGAGTTCCCAAAGTCCCTTTCTGTTACATTTAAATCCTCAATATTTATCCGTACTACATTTGCACCTTGTGTTACAACATTGCTGATGACCAGGATGTATGCAGGCACAGTGTAGATTTATATTCTCCGATTTGGTTCAGCTGCATTCAGTGCACAGGGGAGGGCGGAGGATGCAAATATCCCTTTCCTGCTGTGCCCACAACCCTGAAGCAAGCCGTCACTGCATTGCTTCATCCAGCTGCGGAGCTTTCTCCTGGAAACATCCTCTGCGGGGGGCTGTGCAAGGAGCCCTCACAGTCGCTAGCTACAGCTGGCTGCTTTCTGTATGAGCCGGGCAGGCAGCTAGAACAAGTGCCAGAAATGGTTCCATGGAGCCCAATTTCTGATCCATAAATTAAAAACATTTAATATGAACTGGTCCCCTCAGGTATAAATTACAAATTGTTTGCAGAATCTCGTCCGTTTTCAACCATCCTCAGAAATGAAAAGCTTTTGCCATCTAACAGGGAGCCTTCAACTCTGAAGTGTCCTGAATACCAATTTCCCAGGAAATATAAAATCAAGGAGCTTGATTTATCCTAGGGTGGTACAACTGAGGAAGTCTAATTCAATCTTGCTATAAACCAGGAAAAAGATGGTTAAATCAGTGTACTGTTAGTGCAACAAAGAGTCTGGGCTGTTCTACCTAACATTTTATAGCAGGGAAACAACTTGTTCTGTGGAAATAATAACCTAATTAGCCTTTTTATTTTTAAGCTTAGGATCTTCTATAAATTGTTATTGAATGCCTCCCTGCACTTCCTGTATTAAAGTCCATGTTCCAAAATATGCTAAATCTTCTTTGCATTTTGCAGCAACACTGAAAACTCAACATTCAAGTTACAATTGCTAACCCTGTTAAGTCCACATTATGTAAGATTAAAGATTGACAGTGTACAGTTAATGTATTTGCTGAGTACTACCTTTCTATTTTTTCCACATTTCAAAGCACATTCATTCCTTTCTGTTGACTGAAATTGTTAATTTATATAGAACTGCCATCATAAGAAAATCTGAGGTATTTAGGGATACAAGTCTGAAATAAATTAAATTTACAGCAGTATTCTAAAATGAATTTTAAAACCTGATATTGAACTCAATAAAAGCTAGGTTATTTTGAGCGAAACAAAAAGTACTTACTGGTAGATCAATTTATTTGGACATTAATAATTGCAGATCACAGGATGTATGTCATATTGCTCCAAAATAGTTGACAAGTCAGAAATGACCTCATATGTGTTTTTCTAATTTTCTTCTGTGATGAATTTTTGCTTTTTCCAACATTATTACTAAAAAGATTTCTTCAGCATTCAAAATCCTTAGTATCACACTTTTGAAAACATCTATTTTTCAGATTTATAAACAGTGTTTGTGTGTACTGATGTACATTTAGGCTTGCACTAAAAATAGAGGTGACTTCAAGAACTAGCATTAAGTTTCAGGAAGAAACAACGGTCTTTTGGAGAAACTTAATTATTATCAAAACAGATTTTTCTGGTTAATAAATTCTCAATTTGTAGCCTTGTATTGTTTTAAAATATTTATTATATTAACTCTCATTTAAGCTGCACTCGTGATGGATGAAAATTTTTACTATCACTTAGCTTTTGTTTCAAGTGCCAATTGTATACTGTAATACTTCACTGAATTCAGCTAAAATTTTAAAAATATATATGTTTCTGTAAAAAATGAGATAGTAGCAAGTCAGAGAATATAAATCTGTAAGTTTCTATACATTTTAACATATGACTGTGAATTATTCAGTATACTAATTACTCCTTAACATCTTCCTTATCTTGCCTCTAATGTGTAAGAAGTATCTTTTACAACTGAAACAGTGCCTTCTACTGCTTGGCTTTCAGAAACAAGCTCTGCAGTACTTGGAAAACAAACATGAAAAGAACTGTATTAATTAAAAATTGGTTGGAGAACATCTACAATGACTTAGTCATGGAAGGCACTGTTTACTTTGTACCAGGGTATTTTTAAGTTTAGAATTAGAATTTGTTTCTGTAGAGTGGGGCTGTCTGCCCACAAAATGCTTTGTACAGAATAATATTAATAGGACAGATCAAATGTTTAGGTACATTTGTATTTTGAATACTGTAAGCTTCCATGATTTCAGGACTCAGTGTTTAAATTTGTACCAGATGAGTTAAAATGGCAAGAATGTTTTAATTTCCTCAGCGGTTTGCACTCCTTTATTGAAATTTAATTTCCATTGTGGTGAAAAATGACTCTTCCTAGCTTACTGTTCCTAAGAAGTTATGTATTTTAATGTCATTGAAATTAAAAAAAAAAAAAATCTCCGGTAGAAGACTACTTGAGCAACTCATAACTTTGCTGTAGCTTGCTTACATGTAACTCATATTTCATATAAAGGATGGTGCTGAGAAAGATACCTCTAAAAATATAAAGTATTCAGAAATTAACAAGTACAAGTTTGGCCATGCAGTCATATTCCAAATCCTTTTTTATCTGCCTTCTGATAGCCATCACATATGCAGTCTGTGATAGAACCACAGGTACATCCAGCTTTCCTGGGATTTCATCCTGTGCTGTAACAGAAGGTGCTTTTTTCCCTACTGTAAAACATTCTTCCTTTAATCACAGTACATTCTGCACACTTAATGAGGTAGGGGTATGTTATCATGTCATTAAAGACTGTATCATGATATATAATAAATGGGAGCTGATTTAAGAGTGTGTCACCTTTGATGTGCTTGAATTTGCAACTGTAATTTTCTTCTTTTTGTATGTTATTTACAGTGATTATAAAACCAAATTTTGTTATATGAAACTATATTGAAACCGCATAGATCACTACTGGATTTTGTCAGGCCATGTACTTTCATGACCCTTCAGACCCTTTGGACTTTCATAGGTTTATAAATTGAATAACTACATAGCTTCTTATAGGTATCACCCCAAAAATCCATCCTGTCACCTTAGTGAATTTCAACTGTATGCACAAAAGCTCAGAAATTTTACAACTCATCAAGTAAGTAATAGTTATAGATAAGGCAAAGTTACACTTTCCTCTTTAATGTTAAGTAATTATTTTAATCATTAATCTGTAGTCACCTTGCCGCCTCTGTCCTTGTGCCAGAAAGGCAGCATCCCATAACTGAGAACATGTTAAGTACTAAATCTATTGAAACACACAAATTTATTAGGGGGCCAGTGCATGAATACAGAGAGAGAATTGAGAATAAAACAGGTCTTGAGATTTCCACTGTCCAAGGACACATACTTAGGTGACCATCTGTCTAGATTTACCTGCAGTACATTTTTGATATCTTAGTGTCAGCCTTTTAAAAATATAACTATTTATGAGGTAGCAAGCCAAGATAAGCAATGGCACCAATGTTATACCAAATTGCTCATAACATTTGAGTCAATAGCATTCAATTCCTTAGTGGCCCTAAGGGGAAAAGAAGCTTAATTAGAATGATGGACAGATTTTGGCACTGGTAGAAGCATACGTTCCGATGGGGAGGTCCTTCTCAAAAGAATGCTTTGAAGATCGTGTGTAGACCATCAGGGAACTATTTTGATGCTGAAGGGGCACACACACAGAGGTGTCAGGGGACATGTCCACTCTACTGTGGCCTGCGTAGAAAAACAGCTTAAAGTTAGGTCTGTTAATCTTGTGTTAAACATTGATCATCATGCATCAGGCTTACTTTTTAAAAAAATTATTTACTTCATAGTTCCTACTTAAAAAAAAAAAATCAACTCAAAAAATAAATGGGTAGAAGTGAGTGAAGAGGAGGAAATGATAATTTGTTTAAGATGGCCAATGAACTTTCTTCTTCACACCAGTCATGAGTCTTCAAGAAGTAGCTTTCCCAGCCAACTAAAAAAACCAGTTTCAGGATTAAGAGGGGAAAAATCCTAAATCCAGGGATCAGAAGGACTTCTCGCACCAAGTTAGAATTTAGAATAGTGAATTATGCAGACTCCAGAAAGAATCTGTCTTCCAGTTTGTCCACAGTACAGCTTTGATGCCATACTTAGAGTAATTGTTTTATTTCTAAATCTGTATTGTTCAAAAAATGACCAACTGTGAATTTTTGTGTACCTTTGACCTATTGATCCAGATATCAGAGGCACAGTGATAATCTTACTACTTTTTTGACACTGAGTTCTTTATTAAAAATGGGTAGTGTACTCCACATGTCATTTTGGACAGGAGCTTAACACGATTGCTCCACGCAAAAAGCTTCATCCCCATATTAGTGGAAAACAACTATATCACACAAAGCTGTCTAATGAGGTGTGCTCCTTCATGGTCTTTCCCTCCCATGCCTTGACAGGCACAGCTGTAGTCTGTCCATCTCCAGAAATAGCCCTGCCAGTGCAAGCATATCTTTCATGATGCTTGACCTACCCACCTGTACCTGTATCTGCTGCATCTACTGCCTGAGCAGATCAGTGACCACAGACACCTTTCCTTCTCCTCTCTCCAGAAGGAGGGTGTCCTAGGACAGCCACCTACCTCCCCTTGTCCTCCCATATGTGGGCATGGAGACCAGGTGGATGCTCAAGAAAAGTTGCCTAAGATATCCAGGCTGAATTGCCTGGTGAGTTTGAGGACACAATAAACTGAGCTGATGCTTTGAAGATGTCTTTTCAGTATATTAATGGAAGCAATTCCTGTGGAAGGGACTGTAACAGCTTCGGAAAAAAAATCTTTTTTAAAAGTGGAAGTATTATTCCTAAATTAAATTTATCACTGAGGATGTTGTCAACAATTTGTGTGTGGTGTAGAAATAATACTTGGTTGACTTTGAAAATAGCTCTCAATGTCTTGCACCACAACATTTCAAGAAATAGTTTTAAGGCTAATTAACTTCAAAGAAGAAAGGGGTAAAAAGGGTTTTCTTTTTTATTTATTTTTTAGCTAAGTGCTGTCTTAAATTAAATGAATCATGAAAAATTAAAATTGTTACAGTGCCACCCCTATAATTTGATCACTGTTTAATTTGATTTTTTGTTTTATTTAATCAGAGCCACAGGAGCCAGCTCATTTGTATTGTAAATTACACAACTTCTGCCCTTTATTTCATATATGGTTGATCACTTTTGGCAGATAAGATTGGATTATCGAAGGATTGGCTATATAAAATTGCCATTTAATCAATAGGGAAGGTCAAAATTTCCAAATGTGATCCAGAAACAAAGTATCTAAGGAAGTTAGAGGCTGGTGAAATCCAACTCTTGCATGTATGAGACAACATTATTGACCATCGGGTCATTATTACTATAACAAATGGCTGCCTTTATCTTCTCTTGCTACTTACAGTTTGATGGCCAAACCTATGGTTATAGATTATAGATTATAGCTACTGATGACTTGAGCAAGCTCTTTTGTTCATCAATGTCTTTGATTGTTTTTTGAGTCAAGAGATAATGAGTTTTATACAGCCTGCTCTGCAAATACATAGTTAACAGATAGACATCTTCAGTCACTGAGTATCTCATTGTGATTACAAAGCTAATTTCTTACTGTTTAAAAAACATATCCACACTTATTATTTGATAGTCTGCAGATAGTGATAAACTGGCAGAATGTTTCATCCTTATTGACCCATCAGCAGTCATGTAATCCAAGAAATAATACAGCATCCTGCGCTCTGTCTTTTGTGTTGTGGATGGCTTAGGATGGGGCTTTTTCTCCTTGTTACACTGCAGACATGTTTGGCTTTTTTTCTGGATGACTGTTATTGTTCACAAGTTACGCTGTGGTTCAGGACTACACTAACTCCTCCAACTTCTATCGCACATCCACCACTTCGCCAGATGTTCAAAATGTATGTTGGTATGTTGTGATGTCTAGTTTGAATGGCTTCTGCTGTGTGCTCCTCCCACTCTGATGGCATTTATTTAATTACTTTTTCATCAACACAAATCCAAATATATTCCAGCTAAGTGAATCTCTACATTTTATTTCAGCTATTCATTTCACTTTTTTTTTTTTT
>NW_010271755.1:0-20370 GCF_000690775.1 Eurypyga helias
CAGTGAGGACAGGGACAAGAAGAGGTGAAGAAAATGCCTATTTGATATTCTCTGAATGATGGAATCTGAATATTTAAGAATTTCTCTGTATTGCTACAAATAATCCACGATTCTTTATCACCACAAAGTGCGAACTCTGCAAGACCTGGGAACTCTATTCATGGTCAGACGAGAGAGGTAGGGAGAGCAGTTCCGTTTGCAGCTTCATAGCGACTTTGTGAAAGAACGTGCTGTAATGCATGTAGAGCATGGTGCTGAGCAGAAGGCTTTTTTGATGTCTTCCCCAATCCCAATCAAGACACTGGTTAGCTGGCAGGTCTATCCCATTTTTTCCATTGCAGTCATTTAAGGTAGTCTTTTGTCTACCCCAAATGCACTGCATTTGAAGGTAGTAGTATGGTCTTGTAGCCATTTATCCTCCCGCTTATGTTTCAGGTTAAGGGCTGACCTAACTATCTTTTTTAGGGCTAGATATTCAGTATATTAATCTGAACCATTTTTAAATGCTCAGAAACAGAGACAAGACTTAGTAGTTCATCTTTACCATTCTGAAACAAGTAGAGATTTAGCTCTGCGTGCAACGCCATGTCAAATTTGAAGCTGTAGATCCTTGGGTCATATCCCTGGATGTGGCACACCCAGTGCATTGTGAAGTTCTGGCAGTCAGTGTGTTTTTCACCTCTGTGGGACCCGCAGGTCATGTCTTTGTTCCTGGTTACACAGAAAGTAAGCATGATTATCTAAATGGGATGCTGCTAGATGGCACAAAGTGTGGTTTCTGAAACCTTCCCCACATGCTATTTTATTCTGTTTCTAAGTCAATGTTTGTCACTGCATTATGTTGTCATACTCCAGTGCTTCATTAAGTGACATGAATAAATTCTCTAATATTATGTACATCTGTTTTATACTCTCTTCTTCGCTGTAAAGGAAGATGCACTCAAAATAACTACCTTGGATTGGTAGGTATCTGGGTCCTGATCACAACCTCTTTCAGCGCCCCCCATCAAGGGGTTTGGCTACCCATGCTTGAGGTTGGCTAAGATGGAATCAGCCTGGCTGAGGGCCTCCCCACCTTCAGCCAGAAGCTACTTTTAATTTCAGGCCCTCGCCTTTGGGCCTTGTCTGAGCTACGATGCCGCCATACCTGTACCTGGTGATACACATCGCTGACTGTGATCCATGGAATTGACTTCCTAGCTTGACCTTAAGCCTAGTTGATGGATAGGGACGGTCTTGGGCATCTGAACTGGTGGCTGGTCCTCGTCACTGTTCTTGTTGCTATGGTATTACACCACTGTCAACGAGGTCAATGCCTTACTGTCACTCTCAACTCCTAGCTCACATTCCATGAGCAAAGCTTGCAGCTTCTGCAACAGTAGGGTTGGCAGCTTACATGTGTACATGTCTACGTTGTGCTATTCTTACACGAGAGAAGTCATTAAGGTAAGCCAAAGAAATGCAGCTAGCAGCTGGGACAGAAGTTTTTTGAGGACTATGGGACTGCAGTCCTCCTACCAAAAAAATGGTAGGAGACTGTGGCGTCCTTTCCATGCAGATTGTGGAGTCCTTTGTTCCACAGGAACACTTCTGTGGTTTGTAGACTTCAATCCACAGCAAACTGCTAACATTTGGAATGTGATTCAGTACTGTAGAGCCCGTAAGGAGCACCTTCTCCATCGACTTCAACAGCCATCAGGTCAACTCATGAATAAATCCTAGAGCTCTTCCTCAAAAATAAAACCAAGATAACTTCTTCCTATTCTTATTTTTCCTTCCCACCCTCCAATCTCTCTGCTGTTTACTCCTCCATCTCCTGCTTCTACTATTGTTCTTTTTTCTCTTTCCCCTATCTCTTCCTTCCTTTTTGTTCCTTCCTCACCCTCATACTCTCCAGTTTGACTGTTCTGGGTTTGGTGGTTTGGTTTTTTTTTGAAAGGAAGCAGAAGTCGCAAAAAGATAGTGCAAGATGTAGCCTAGTATCTCTGAGAGGAAACCAAATGTCTCAAACAAACATGTACAACTTCTGGTTTTCTCACAGTTTCTTTTGTAGGAATTGTTTCAACATAGCTGTGCTGTTACTGGCATGAGAAGAAGCAGCCTTCTTTACCATTCTGATTAGCTATTATCACCACTGCATCTAGTGCAACACATCCTTCTCCACTCAGGCACAATAATGAAAATGTCCTGCCACATTTTGTGTGTGTTCTCAAAGCAAAAGTAGGGGAGAGTGATTGGACAGACAATGAAAACAACTTGATTAGCACGCTCTTTTTCCTGTTCTTCCTCACCCTGTACAGATCCACCTTTTTCTCTGTCCTGGACATGACACTGGTGTCTTCAAGCTGGATACTACGCTGGCTGCAAGCCCAGCCCACCGTCCTTTCACCCAGCCCCGTCTCTTAAGTGCAGCACCCGAGCCCCTTTAGAACCTTCACAGCACAGCAGCCAGGCACTTACCTTTCATAGCTGTTAAGGTTCAGAGTCACATTCAGGAATTGGTGAGACTCTGAACACTCCATCCATGTGCAAGTTGTCAGGGATGCGTAGTCCTTATAACACTGTAGGCTCTGTATTGGGATGCTCTCTGAAAAGAGGAAACAATCAGGAGACAGATGGGTCTAAAGGAGGTAGTGGGAAATGGTAAAATGGACACAAGCTCTGCTGTTGTGCCCGAGATGGCAGAGACAGACACGTGAGGAGCTGGGGGTGAGATCTGCTGAGAATATCCTCTATGTTTTTCAGCTCGTGCTGCATGGATCTAACAAAATTTGGCTCCTCATGGGAAAGCCTGAAGACGTCTCCAAGAACAGCTGCTGCTCTCAGAGTAGCCTGGATGGTCATTATGATGCCATTTATGTGAGTTTTATCATGACTCTTAGTACTGAGAAAGCCTCAACTTTCTGACTCTGCTTGTATGTAGATCAAAATGGTCATGAAAGAAAAGTAAGAATCTGTTTTACAACCTGTGAAGAAAAGTTGCAGTTGCTTTGTAATAGATTAATTTTCAACAAATATTGTAATTCCAAAGGGTTATTGTAATTCCAAATATTGTAATTCCAAAGCTTGGTGCTTTTAAGCCTCATCAGACTTCATGCCTTTGGAGCAAAAGGGCCTTGTAACACTGACTAAAACCTCAAAGACGTCTTCTCGTTTCTGTTCCTCACCCCTAGACATGAATCACAGCCACTCTGATACAGTGAACTATGATCTAAGACTTCAGATTGTACCTCTGTTCCTCTTCCTGAACTGCAGAGGCCTGATGCTCCAGGAAACTCCAGCAAAGATGGAAAGCTGTTCAAGCAAGTGGGACGATAACATGGAAAGCCTAAAAGAGCAGCTCTCCCCAATGAGAAGCCTGTTGCCTCTTATGAATGATCTTTTGATATTCCCAGGAGGAGGAAATGAGAGTACCAAGACAAACTGGGAAATGCTGAATGGTAATTTATTTAGCTGAGAACTCACATCAGCATCAATGTCCCAGGATCAGCATAATTCTGAGGCCTGGCAAATCTCTGCATAGTTTTGCAATAACCAAGGGTCCAAGTCTAATGGGAGAACCCCTAGGACCTAGGCAGTCTAGTGTTGACTTTTGTAACCCTTAACGACAGAAAGAATCTGGGAGACATTTAGGAAAATAACATCTAAGAACATATTTATAGATTTTTTAAAAGCCAAACAAATGCCCTCACCAACGCACTGCTCTTCTAGCAGTCAAGAGCTCTCTCAGTAGAAAGGCAGTAAGTGCAAGATATGTACGAGTGATTTATTATTTAAAGCAAAAAAACAGATGCCTCATTAAGCAGGTCATTCAGCTTCGTGGGTTGTTGTGTGGTGTTGAATACATTCACGTGCTCACCAAACAAGCCCACTTGCCTTAGCAAGAGTTATGCCTCCAGGAATCATATGCACAAGTGAGAGACACCCACTTTGTTTAGATACAATGACATTTAAGTTACAGAAAGGAGAAAATTTCCTGACAAAGAAAACATATTTTAAAAATCTAGAGGGCTGAAACATTTGCTTCCCCCTATCAGTAAACAAACATACCTGTCACAGGTAGATTTGCAGAGAACCTGCTTTTCCTTTTTCTTTTGTGAAAAAGCTCCATGCAAGGGGAAGCTGTGTCTGTGTTGAGGAAAGGCCACTGTTATCCTGGGAAAATGAATGTGCCCTTCCCTGACAACTCAGACTCCAAGAACAGGTGCTGGAGTTGTCTCTGCTATGATGGGAATTACTGACCCAGGGTCAGCTTGGTTGAGAACTCTTTTATTCAGAAAGAGCAGCCAAGAGACAACAATGAATGATTTTACCATTCCTAGCAGGCCTAGGGCAGCTGATGCCTAATCTTGCAAGAAACACCTCTGTCAAGCCAAGTCACTTTCAGGTCCCAAAAGTGAAATATGCTTCAAAGACAAGATTGTGTCAGTCATCATAGGGTTATTGCTTGAGAGACCACGGAGTCCAGGACATTCAGTGCTGTGAATGACGTTAGGCAAGGGACCATAATCCTCCCAAGTACCAGTGA
Source organism: Eurypyga helias (assembly GCF_000690775.1). Classification (NCBI taxonomy): domain Eukaryota; kingdom Metazoa; phylum Chordata; class Aves; order Eurypygiformes; family Eurypygidae; genus Eurypyga; species Eurypyga helias. The sequence goes on from NW_010271755.1 coordinate 4,529, forward strand.
TACGTGTCTGCCTCTGGAAAGGTAGGCGTGCAATGGGTACCTTTTGCAATACCTTCTATTTTAATGCCTTTTATTCAGTACCTCAGAGTCTCCAACACTTAGGAGTAATGGCTAAGTTCCTCACTCACATAGATGAGCTATGCCTTTGCCCTGCTAGCTGTGTTATTAACCAGCTCTCATCTCCTCGTCCCTTAGGGAGCAGCCAAGCTCTCCCTCTAAATCTAAAGAGAAGGCAGGTATCACTTGGAGGCAGGACAAGACAACAGATATAACAGAGAGACACCTATTGTTGAGGAAAAAAGGTAGATTGGAAAAAGAAGTTTTCTTTTGATATGAACTAAAATGATATCTAACAATGGGACAAATGAAGTCACAGCTCATACTGGCAATATTCATGCCTGCTCAGATGTGAAACTTCATCACTAGTCAATTTAAGTAAATACACTCAAAAGCTTTGAACACTGTCTAGCTTACGAAGCTTGTGGTCTTGACTCAATACCATTCACAACTCTGCCACTGGCATTCATCTGGAGCGTTTGGTATAGCCCTGGTAAGTGCATATGTGTACACTCACAGTCATCTCCTCTTTCTGTCACCAAGATGAAAGAAGAAAATAAAGGGAGGGTGGGAAAATATCAAGCTAAAATAAAAAGAACAGTAATAGAAAAGAAAGGAGGAAAAAATAGAAGCAGAGTCTGAAACTCACCTCGAATATTTCCAAACCCCAAAACCAAGCATGGAGCCAGAAGAAGACTGATGAGCTCTCTCATCTTTACACCTTTGCACGCAAGCATGATGTTGTCAGGCAACAACTCCCTGCATCACCAGCTGTTCTTCCTCAAATGCTTGCTCAACAGACAGTGTCCTTCCTTCTTCGTCACTGACTGTAGCTGAAAGGAAAACTCATGTGTTTAGTTGGAAGAGACTTGGGCCTTTTGTTGGCCCCAGACAACCTCTGTCATCAACACTGACATCATTCCTCAGAGTAGCTACTTATGAAGATAATTTATTAAAGGAAAACTTTCAACCTCTTCACCAGAGGACAAGGACAAAGCTTTCTGTTTGGAACTAATGACAGCATTTTCCATCTCCTTCCTTCACCTTGAGAGTAAGAAATAACCCCTAAGTTAGGAGAAGGAATTAATTACTCATGTTGATTCAACCTGCCCCAAAAGAAATACTTCCTCTCCTCTCTTACCTCTCCTACTCACAAAAAAGTACTTCTGGTGAACTGAGAGATCCAGTCATCCTATTTCTTCACCTTTAAGACCAGGACAAAAGTCTCTGTTTGAGAAGAGAGTGCTCCTTGCCAATTCCTTCCCCACAGGAACAACACATTTGCCTTACCTGAATGCTGAGTGGTCTTCAAGGCAGGTGCTTCGCAGCAAGTGGTTATTTGACTTTCTTATTTATCCCTCAGTCAGTGTAAATGCAACTGGCAGTGGGACACCCAGTTTTACGCTTTCACGTAAGCCTGTGCTGTGTTTCCCCTTCAGTTGTGCTGTTGCAGTCTTCAGCATCAGAGACGTGTTTGACTTGTTCTCTCCAACCTTCCTGATGATAGCATAGGCCCACCAAGTAGGTTCCTGATCAGATGTCACCCAATTAAGAGGAAGACGGAAGGAAGTACTTTTCACCATTACATCTTGCTTAAAGCGTTTCCAAGAAAAGCGACTAACTTTTCCGCAAATAAGAGGTACTGATCCCTTAATAGAGGCTCAACTTTGCTGCTTGTTCTCTTTTCTGGTAATCTGCACTCAAAATCTGTCCTTTAAATAATCATCCTCCTTGTGTGCAATGTTTTCTGAAAAGAAAATCCATTGCCACCAAGTTCAGCGGTCATTAAATAAAACAGTAGTTTACATTGTGAGAGCTGTCTTAAAGACACATTGCTGTTGCTGAGCCTGACGTGTAAAAACTGTTCCCATCCAAACAGTAGCACTAGAAGTGTGGATTCTGCTTAAACCAAAACCATGCCAGAAGGGATTAAAATTCAAGCCACACTCTGGTTACCTGTTTTAATTTAGGTGATATCATCACTCTACATCTGTAGAAGTGAGGAAAATACACTCAAATGGAGACAGTGTAATTTAACATATATTTATACCTTCTTTTTACCCTTAGGAAAAAAAGGAAGGGGAGTGTTGGCATCTAAATTAGTGAGAGGTGGTGAAGTTTCTTACCGCTTTCTCTAACCTAGACTGCAGTCTCTGTGAAGACATTACAATAGTTCAGAGCAGTACTTTTAGCAGTGGAAAGTACCAGAGTTTAGGCAACTTTGGATTACATCCTCTGCAACATACACAATTTCTTATGAATTGGTAGCAGCTGAAAGTGCAGTAGGAAGTTCTTTTGAAGCTAAAAGAAAAGCAGAGTAAGCCGAAGAGAGGAAGACAAAGGGAAAGCAACTTGGTGGTAATTTTCAGGATATGCAGTAAAGCGAAGGTTGCGCACGGTGTACGGCTGTGACCTTGAGACTGGAGGCACTTCGTCTTTGCAGTCCCCAAAGGGCACATGTGCACTCTCCATCTCTCTTCCCTCCTTTCACAGCGAAAAAAAGAGGCGTAAGTTTATCCCTTCAGTTTGTTCTTAACAGGCAGAAGAATTATCCCACTGACATGCAGAGACCTCAGCGGGGAAAAGTGAGGATTGGTAGGGAATACCCATGCACTATGTCTCTTGCAACTTCAGTCATTCATAACTAATTGCTTTTTCTTCTTTTCATGCTTGTTAAGCACACTCACGCTGCGTGTGATTCCAAGCAATACTCTGTTACTCCTCTCACTTAATTTACTCCAATTATGTTTTCGCATCCCAAGACACGAAGGATCTACCTATCAGAAGGAGTGCTTCTACAACAGAGCAGTGCTTGCGGAAGATGAGATTAAGGTTCCCATGCATGGAACCGAGACATGCCTCTTCAGCCAAGCTGCCACAGTCACTTGAGCTCCTCCGAGTCGGTGACAGTAAATTCTCCATGCTAGTCTCATAGCGGAGTCTGACACCATCAGTTACCTCCTTAATTTGCACAGAAATCCCTGTGCCAAGACATACCTATGCTACAGAGGCCTGAGAGCTTTGGCTTCGGAAAGCTGAAAGGCAACTTCCTCCAGACAATCAGACTGTGAAGTGATGCCTTTCTTTCTAAAGGCCTCACAAAGGGAACTAACCGGCATGATAATTCCCTTTCTGAAGTGAAATCCACTGACAGCCTTTAGCAGCAATTTAGGGTAGAGATTCAAGAAAACTCCACTGGCAAAAAAACCCAACCCAAACCAAACCAAAAAACCAACCCAGGTATAAATCCCTGGATTTCCCCTGCTCTGTTTGCTGAGACACAGTGAAAGCAATCTCCACAGGTGGGTACATAAAACAGTGAACAGCCTGCCATAAATTCATTGGTAACCTATCCGGAACTACTGGGATGGGCACTTCGACCAGAAAGACTTTAATTAACCCTTTCAGAAAGTCCAGAATTGTGAATTGACAAGACACCAAAAGGCCTTTTACTACTCAATTAAAACCTTTTCACCCAAAGTCAGATATAACTCAACTGAATGGCTAGAGATGTCTTTCAGCATGAAGAAGTCAAATCATTCTTCAGACACTGTGTGGGTCCTTGTCATATCTGTATAGGCCATCCATAGCCCCTCTGGCACTCAAAAGAAAGTTCTCTCTGGCATGTGGTGGCACAAGGTGATATCCCAGTAGCCAGGTATCCCTGGGTGGGCCAAGTGGGTTTGCTGGAGTTGGTCTTCACCTCCAGGAGAAGGTCACCCCCAAAAAGTGGTTCTGGGTGACGTGAAGGCAAGCTAGCACTATGCCATGAGTTACTCAACAGGTACCATGTCCAGCAAAGGCTGATGGGTGTTTTAAGTGGGATGGGCTCCCTTCAGGTACAGAAAAAGTAAAGTATCTCTTTCCTTTCTAACAAAATCAAACAAGATCATGACCAAGTCGATAAAAAACATTGACAAACGTTTTACTAGAAAAGAACCACGCGGTTGAAAAGATGGCACATACCACGAGGAATCTACTCGTTCTCTTAGTAAGTGCTAAGGAAGACCCAAAGGTTATGGCCCATATGCATAACACCAACAAAGAAACAGCAGGTGAGAGGTGCTGGAAGCAACATTTAAACCAGGAGGCTGAAAATGTGGTCTTGCATAGTGGCATTCTTCAATGGTCCTGGTTTTATACTCTGTGTCAGATAACAGAGGCTCAGTCATGACTGATTAAACTGTGGAGGGAAAAGGGGATTATATTTATTAGTATCTGGTAAATTTTTGAAGCAGACTAAGCTTATATAGGATGGGTTCCACTTAATCAAAACAGAATCAGTGCTGCTGACATTTAAGATTAAAAACGCTATGAGGCAATTTAAGAATCAAAACGAAGGAAATCATGCCAGGTGTGGAAAGTAAATTGTTCAGACGGATATATCTGTGTAGTGTGAAATAACACGAAGCTTATGGCTTAGAAAAATGGATAAAATAGAAGGTAAAAAACAAAAACAACAACAACAAAAAAAGAAAAATAACATTCCAGGTAAGCAAAGCATATAAAAATATGCAACTAAATCAAGACAAAAGCCCAAATATATCTGCACAAATACTTCAGTTTAAAAATACGGTTTAAATGGCAGAACCATTGACAAATGTCTTTTATAAAATAAAACAAAATGTGGCAAGAATTATGGAAATATGATGGAAAGAAGATATTCAGTGGAACTCTGGTACAACAATATACATTTTGTACAAGAAGAGTATTCTGCATTTACACATTAATGCTAAGGAAAGTATAGTGTCAAACAGAGTATGTGTCAACTGTTGTGTTGTACTACAGAATTTCAGTGCCTGCAGAATTCCTTTCCATGCTAAAAGGAACGGTGTGCTGTCAGTGCTATGCTATCAATCACCTGACCAAAAGGAGGTGAGTGCAATGCTAGGGATGACTGGAGAGCCCGAAGGGCAGGCAGACAGTAACAATGGGACAGTCGGATCATGCTAGACAAGGTGAACATCACCAGTGATCACAAGCAAACAACATTGAGGCTACCTCCGCACTGGTAGACTAAACCAGCGCAAGGCAAAGGTTTGAGCTCTGGAATGAGATCATAGACTCTGAACAATTGTTAGTGAACTCTTTGACATGGCTTTTGTCCGTGTCAATGAGCAAGGCAGGAGGAGTTTCCAACATGCAGTGTGAAAGAGGCCACCTTCTGCTGTTGGGGAAAGAGCTTGGATACACGAGCTTTCCATGACTGCTCCATGTCAATTGTTCTTACAGCCAGAAATGGACCTTAGTCTACTTTATTTGCTAGTTTGGATCTCGTGACAGATTCTCCTATTTTTGCCACTATAAATGACTGCTTCCTAGAGCTATTCATGAAAGAACTCACAAGAAAAGAAACCAACTGCTTTAGTCCTGAATAACATACAAGACTTAGTACAAGTTGAAACAACAAGAGACACAAGTTTACTACAATAACGTTTTAAGGGCATACATAAAAATAACAGGACCTGCAACAATAAGCCCAAGAAGCTGCTAAAAGGGTTGAACATTTTCAGTGCCAAAGGGGCTGTGTAAAGAATAATTTAAAAACTCAAAAGTGAACTTAGGACTTTTGCAATCTACCCATGCTATAAAGATAGGGTTATTGTAACCTTAACGTTCTGAAAAAGTAAATGTGGCAAGACATATAGAGAAAAATGATAACTTCTAATGATATTTTCCAACCAAATCTTTCAATTTAATAAAACATAATTACTTTCTTTACAAGCCTTGCATAACCTATATTCTTACTCAATTGCTTTCTTGTAATAAAATCTGTAAAGGAACTTAAAAAAATCAATTGCTGAACAAAGTAGTTGTAGTAAATAATCAAAGGCTTTAACAGGCCTCAGTGTCAGAAAAAAAGAAGTTTAAAAATGCAAGTTTTTGAGGAGTACTCAGAGAATAATGCAGAGAACTACTGACCAATCACACTGGCTTTTATACTGGATAGGTGATACGAACTGTAATGAAAAATAGAAATATAGTAGAGTGAAATGTTCTGGGGAAGAGGTAATAGAGCTTTTGTAGAGAGTAGTCATGCCTCATAAAACCTGTAGAGTTCTTGGAAGAACTCCAGGAGCAAACAGATACAGGGTTATCCAATTAGTGTATTATAACTAGATGTCTAAAAAGCTTGATGAAATCCCTCAAGATGCAGTTTCAAGAAACTTAGAAATTAAAGTCCGTTAAAAACAGAAAACAAATGAGACAAATTAATGGTTAGTTTTCATATTGGAGGAAAGCTTTAAGTGAGTTCTCCCAGGAATTCATAATTTTCAACACAATTATAAATAATCGGGAAGACAGTGATAAGAGATCTCTCACCTGAGAGATCTGGGTAACTGAAAAAGACAAAATTTTATGTAGGGTACTCCCATCTAATGATGATGGAGAAAATGCCGTTACTGGATATAAATGCAGTATAAAATTAGAATCATAGAACTATAGATTCATAGGATGGTTTGGATTGGAAAGGTCCAAATCCCCTGATACGGGCAGGGACATTTTTCACTAGTTCAGGTTTCTCACAGCCCTCTCCAACATGACTTTGAACACTTCCAAAATGGGGCATCCACAGCTTCTCTGGGCAACCGGTTTCTGTGTCTCACCACCCTCATTGTAAAAGATTTCTCCCTGATATCCAATCTGAATCTCCCCCCTTTCAGTTTAAAACCATTGCCCCTTGTCCTGTCACTACAGGCCTATGGTAAAAAGTCCTTCTCCATCTTTGTTATAAGCCCCTCTATATACTGAAAGGCCACAATAAGGTCTCCCCGGAGCCTTCTCTTCTCCAGGCTGAACAAGCCCAACTCTCTCAGCCTGTCCCCATAGCAGAGGGGCTCCAGCCCTCGGAGCATCCTCGTGGCCTCCTCCGGACTCACTCCAACCGGGACAATGTCCTTCTGATGTTGGGGGCCCCAGAGCTGAACACAGTACTCCAGGTGGGGTCTCACAAGAGCAGAGCAGAGGGGGAGAAACCTCCCTTGACCTGCTGGCCACGCTTCTTTTTGTGCAACCCAGGATATGATTGACTTTCTGGGCTGCAAGCTCACAATACTGGCTCATATCTAATTTTTCATCCACCATTATTCCCACGTCCTTATCTGCAGGGCTGCTCTCAATCAATCAATCAATTCAGTGTTAATAAAGACATGGACATTCATGTGACAAAAAAATAATCCTAACTATACAACAAGATCAATGAAACTGCGAGTGCAGAAAAATAGTAACAGTAATGGGAGAGTCCAATTATCATTAGCTAAATAACATGCTTGAATACTATATTCAATTCTTGTAATCTCATCTCTGAAGAAATACTGTAGATTATGCTGTAGAAACAGGAAAAGTACAAAAGTGTTATCAGAAATATGGGATCTATAGGAAGAGAGACTAATTGCTATGGAATTCTTCAGCTTGGAAAAGGAAACAACCAAGAGATGATTTAACAGAAGTTTGTAGCATGTGAAACAGGAAATGGTGAATAAGGAATGATGGTTTATCTAGAACAAAACCAAAGCAGTGCAACTGGCAAAAACCATGCAACTGGCACAAAACGAGTCCAGGAAAATGTGTGCAGTTTTTTGTTTGGATGTTTTTATTCATAAACACATCGATGAATGATTTGCTATCAGACATTATGAAGTAAAAATTAAGTGGTTTTAGAAAAGGATTAGTTGAATCTCTGAAGACCAGAGACATCAAGTGCATATTATCTACAACAGCTCACATTCCTCCAACTCTGGAAGGCTCTGGACCAAATACCAGGTAAATATATCAGTTAAGGATTTTGTTATTTACTGTGCACTTGCCCATGTTTACTACACCCTGGCTTTAAGCACCCGCTGCAAATATTGATGGAAACTGAATACTGGGCAAGACGGAATGACTGTTCAGACCCAATGTGTTAGTCTCATGTTCCTCTATTAGTCTCTGCTGCAAGCAGAGGGAAGAAAAGAGTGTCTGTAGATGCTGAAACAGTATCGTGAATCTGCGGTGAATTAAATAAACGTGAAAATGTGCATCAACATCCTGTGTTCCTCTGAATGCAGCAGAAGGGGAGACAGGTTAGAATTACACAACACGGCTACAGCAGATGCAAATGCCCTCATCTCAGAAGGTTGCAATGCATGTGCACGCTGTGAACAAGGAGCTGGAAAAATTTTTAAAATAATAGGAAAAGCCAGCCAACTGTTTCAGATAGCTTTACCTCTGCTTTTCTAGACAAACAAATCAGCCTTCAGCAACGAGGACCATACGCTTCTCTGCCAACAAACTCGGAAGGACACAATGACTCTACAAAGCTTTTGACCTAAGGCTGGCTCATGTTGCAGAGGAGTCTGGGTCCACCCAGCTCATGCCATGGTGAAACATCCATCCTGTAATAGGAGGAGTTGTTTGGATCAAAGTTGGAGCATACAGCATCCTGGCAGCCTCTTGGAAGGACTTAAAAAGGACCAAAACAGTCATGAAAGTCATGGTAGTGCTTATTCCCCACATACAGAACATGAGATGTGGGGTTTCTTTTCATGGAAATTCCAGCTCTGTAGTGGGAGCAAGGGGAGGAGGCAGAGATCATTTGTTGGAGTTGCATGGGAATAAGATGGTGTGTACAAGTGTTTGACAGAATGAACAAGGAAACCACACAGGGACTGGCAGGATGGGTTGGGTTTGTTTTCCATTACCCTGCAGAGATACCTGATTCTCAGAAATCCTCCAGCTATTTTTCCTTGAGGCCTTGGAGGGCTTTCCACTGCAGGCTTCCTGCTCTAGCAAACCATTCAGCCTCATTTTCCTTCTTTACACAAAAGACAACCCGCAGGCTAGCAGAAACAGAACAACAGAGTAGTTCAGCATGGATCGTAATTAGAACTATTGAGGTCACAATATACTTACTACCCTCATCTCATGCAAATTCAGGTAATATATTTCTGGTTGAGGAAGGTTATGATAAGGGAATAACAAACTGATTACTTCAGGGCAACAAAAAGAAACTGCCTGCTGTTAAAACACAGGCAGAATATATGATGTTTGAGCATACAAGAAGGAAAGGTTTGCAATGATTTCATAACTGTGTATTCAGTGTAAATACAGAGTTGTAAAATGTGATTAGCAGTATTAATTGAGATGCCTACCTCTCCTGTTTAATATATGTAGGAATACATATAGTAAACACTGGTGAATCACCAGTCGGATATAGAGGCTGAGGGGCTGGCACTACTTGGTGGGAAGCCCTGCAGAGATAAGCATATGCCATAACTGGCTCCTGAATCATCAGAATGATGATTCCTCTCCTGCATATCAGTACCTAGCACTGGGGAAGGTAGCAGCAACCTCTTTTTGCACAGTAACTTCATGGCGCAAGCTGGTGATCAGGAAGCTGACGACCTGGGACTCACAACAGCTCCTAAGTCTTGAATCACCAGGCTACAGGCTTGTAACATGCTTTTTACCACCCCCCACTGCAGCTGGACCTCATGCTGAAGGGGATGGAAGACTCATAGGATCAGCAACAGATGAAATCTATGGAAGCTTTGATTCTGTAACCCAGTGGATTCTTCTGGCACAGCAGAGCTGTTGATTGTGACTCCTGCTTCCAGTTTTCATTACATATTTTATGATGCTTAGACGGCTATTGAACAACAAGAAACTCATTCTGCCCTAAAACAATGGTTACCCTTGCAAAAGAAAACCAGGGCTCAGCTCCCCCAGCCTGACAATGGCATGTTACTGCTCAAGTTCCAGGCTCCTTCCGACCATATCGTCTGCTCTGCGGGGTCACGTCAAATGATCTTGTATCTATAAATCCCGTCTCCAAAAGCAGCCTCTGCAGACACCCAGTGAAGCGCAGAAGGACAGGAGGAACAGACACCTCTTAGAGTGCTGATCACAATGCAAATGGGCTTCATCCAAAAGCCACTGAGCTGAATAAAAGTTCTCACACTCACTGTTCTTCTTGGTTATTAAACCCACAGCAATTCAAGGCCCAGCAACGATGTGATGCATATCGAAGATGTGAATCCAGATACCAAATTTGCATATGAATTTGAATACCTCTTTTTAGTGCATGCCTAGATAGGGCATAATTATACAGCCTGGAAGAAATTGTTTGTGCCACTCATAAAAGGCCAAAGAAGAGAGTAACAAAAAACCCCACTGATTAGGGAAGGACTAAATTAAAAATCCCTGAAAGTGTTCCTCAGTATTCTCTATCAGAGGTTGCAACAGCCTGCCTTTTGCTGTCATGAACACCAAACTGAATGTGCACACCTTTCAGATTTAAAGTGGTATTTACACGTATTTAAATTCTGAAAAAGCAACGCACTTCACTGCAATTTCTGAATCAGCACTGTCCCATTAGCCCAGGAGGAGGAATCAGCTGGCACAAACACAAAATTCCTTCTCATTATCTCTGTCCAATAACACAGCAAAGTCAGGAGAAAACATGCTACCTCACAGGTGACATAGCCGAACATACAGAATTTTTTGAGGCCTGCACAGATGAGCTAATGGTGAAGACACTGTAACCACAATGCTCATAACATAAGGAAAAAAAGTTTTATAGGAAGAAAGAGTATTTTTTTATTAGTACAAATTTTAAATTTGAAAAAAAGAAACATGTTTTTTTGGAACACAATCCCACCTTCAGGTCTGAAAGCAAAGCCTTTTACTGATCACAGAGTGACAGCTCTGAACAAATTCTCTTACCTTGCACCACTTTCTTTACAGCAGAATTGGGAAAAAAAAAAAAAAGGCTCCTCTTTCTCAGCACAGCTTATTATCCAGAAAAAATAAACCAAGAATAAGTTACATAATTAAGATCAATTATATCATACATAAACAATTCTGTTCTTTCCACAGAACTTGAAAGGAAATAATATAATACTTTAACACTTAGAAACAGAAAAACCCCAGCAGATACAGGCTTGTGCACATTCGTAACATTTCTTGCTTGTCATTTTCTCTTACCTGCCCCACTCCCTTCTCCTCACTTCACCTCACAAGTCCTTGGGTTTTCTTTCAGTAATGTATATTCTTCTCCCTGGTTCTCTACAGCTTACTTTATGTATCCCAGTCATGTTTCCTTCTTACCCTTAGAATACAGTGTGATACACTGCACCTTAATATTAAGAAAGGTTTCCTGGACTTCAACAATTTGTTTCTCATTTTTATTTATCCTTCTATTACGTCCTGGGTTGTTTTCACCTTGGACAATACCTGTTTCATGCCAGTAGTGAAAAGGTAGATATATGAAAGCTCCTTGGTGATGCTAAGAACTATTTTACAGACACATAAAAGTTCAACAGAATTGCTCTTAAGAACCTAAGTTTTCTTTCCAAGGTTTCCAAGCCTGTCTTCTTCTGATAGCATTTCACGCTTTTAAGTCTGCATTTCCTGCCACAGGTTTTGCCTCAGGCAATCTGGGATCATTGCAAGATGACTGATCTGACACAGGATCGCAGGGAGGCTAAACTGTTCATTACAGATAAGCCAGAAAGCTTGAAAAACACCAAAGGGTAATATTGGGATTGTCTTTGATGCCAAATCTGTGAAGGCCATTGAGAAGGATATTGAGCTACTTCAAGTCTTTCAACACACGGGACTGGAAGCTGGAAAATGGGACTGGTGTTCATTTGTTCCTAGGTTTGAGGGTTCCTTTTCATCAGATAGTTGCAAACTCTTTCAGTTACCTGTAGCTCTGGTATTGATTAATATGTGCCCATTTAACAGATTTCTCTGATCCTCAAAGATTGCTGCCAGGAAAAGTAATCATCTGATTTCAGGTTTTTGAAAAGCTGAATAGCCTGCATTTTTGATAAGTCCTTATCCTTGCCAGTAATGGATTCATCATCAGATACAGGCTTCCCAGGGGTTTCCTTGCCTTCAGAAAGTTTCTTGACTTGCTGGTCTTCCTGACTAATATCCATCTTCACACTTGATTTTAGGCTCTGGAAGCAATAGTCACCAACCTGGCAAAGGAAAACTGGCTCAGTGCTGTCAGGGTTTAATACCACCAAGTTACCCTCTGGCAAAGGCTGCTTTCTAGGAAGATCATTTTCCTTCTGTAAGGTAGGAAGAGAAATCTTCTTGGGTTCTGAATGTCCATGGAGACCTAAGGGGACAGTAAGATAGTCTCCAAATGTATCCAGAGGCAATTCAGGAGAAGAGGTTGGCGCTTGACCTGAAACTGGGACCATGACACCAGTTTTCACAGGAGAAGACTCGTGGAAGGAGTGGTCACTGAGGGGCTGGGGCTCCTGCAAGTCACAAGGCAACTCCCCAGAAGCAACAAGCGGCGGATGGGTAGGCTTGCTGGCTGATGGCAGCAGCAGGCCCTCTGGGGTGATGTACTCCAAGAGGCACTGAGGAGACGTGACACAGCTAACAGCCTTTGCAGAGTTCTGCTCTTCTGTTCTCACGGTTGTGCCTTTGCCATGGTCTGGTGGGGCCGGTGAGACTTCCTCCTCATTGTGGTGCTGCATCATTTCCTTCTGATCCGGGAACAGGAAGGGCTGTGGATGACCTGCTCCTGGCTGCTCTTGCCTCCGTGGAGCCTGGGAACAGTCTTCCTTGGGAAGGGTCACGTACTGAAGGGAAACTGATTTCTTACGGACTCCCGCTGGGTCCACTGTGAGGGGCTGATGCACATCAGGCTGGGAGGGCATCACTGGGCTGAACAAGTATGGGCCATTGAAAGCAAAGCAAGGGTTTGCTGTCTGGGAAGCAATGCTTGCATCAGCACTGTTTCTCCTTGAAATGGGAAAGGCATGACCAGCAATCTGACTTGAGCAGACAAGTGGGGCATGCTCTGGTTCATTTAAAGCATGGTATGAGTTCTGTAGGTCCGGTGCAACAGGGACAACATCTGTCATTTTATCCTGTCCTTCAGGGGTCTCTGTCAAAGTCTTCGTCTGCCTGAATGTGGGAAAGTTAAAAGTTGCTTATGAGAGATATTATTGGGGTAAACATTAAATATAAAACAAGCTTAGTTGTAAACACACATAAGGTTAGAAAAAATCTCTCTTGAAGAAGCAGGCTAACCCAGATAGCAAGAAATTGTATCCCTTCCTCAAAAGCAACTTGTATAAGCTTTGTAGTAACGGAACATTTGATTATATACCGCAGCACTTAGGGACATCTTTGAGACTGTTATCTACAGCGTCACTACAATGTGCTGTTCACTCACCTGTCCACAACTTGAAGGAAGCTAGCCTGCTCCATCTTCTCTGAAAAGTTGTATTTGTTGAAGTCCAGCTGGCTGCTTGCTAGCCAGTTTCCTAAATGTGCTTTCTGAAAATGAAAAAGCAGACAAGAAAAAAGAGCAGTGTCTCACGGGCAGTAAAATCAAGAATGATACACTCCCCATGGACAAAGGAAACAGGAGAGCCTACAGCATCTGGCAATAGGGATACAACCTCGCTAATATGACTAGAAGGTGTGTTCTGTTCTCCAGAAGATGGTTACTTCAAACCTGTATTGTCTTACTAGTGATCTAACTACAGGTACTCAGTGAGCCAACTAGGAAAGACGCTCTCCTCAATTTGTTATTTGTGAATAGAGAAGGACTCGTGGGAGCTGCGATGTTAGGTGGCTTTTTGGCCACAGGGATCATGAAATGGTTCTGTTTAGAATTTTCAGGGTAATGAATGAGAAAACCTTTAAGCTATTCAGGGAGCTACTTAGTAGTGTCTGCTGGGAATCTGCTTTTGAGGGTTTGGGAGTCCACGAGTGCCAGTTAGTTTTTAAGAACCACTTTTTAAATGTACAGGAGCAGGCAATTCCATTGTGTCGTAAGTCAAGCAAGGGGGGCGGGTGACCAGCTTGGCTGAACAGGGAAGTTCTTCTGGAGGTCAAGAAGGAAAAAAAAATGCATGATGTCTGAGAGCAAGGTCAGGCTTCTCAGGAAGAGTACAGAGCTGTGGTTTGTATATGCAGGGAGAAGACATGAAAGGTCAAAGCTCAATTAGAGCTGAAGCTGGCTGGTGTTGCCACAAGAAGGGCTTTTTTAAGTACAGTAATAGCAAGAAGAGGTCCAACAAAAACATTGGACCAGTACTTGTTGAAGATGGTCTCCTCGTTTATATGGATGAAGAAAAAGCAGAGGCATTCAATGCACTTTTTGCCTCAGGCTTTAATAACACTGATAGACTTCAGGCTGCCCAGTCCTCTCAGGCTGCCCAGTCCTCTAAGTCAAAGGACCTCATTTCTGTCAACGGATCCCCGAGGAGGGTAAGTGGAGAGAGAGGTGCTGATCTCTTCTCCTGGGTATCCAGTGATAGAATATGTGGGACTGGTCCAAAGCTGTGCCAGGGGAGGTATAGACTGGACATCAGGGAGCATTTATTACTGAGAGGGTGGTCAAACACTGGGACAGCCTTCCTAAAGAGTGCTCAATGCTGTAAGCCTGTCAGTGCTAAGGGGCATTTGGACAATGCCCTTAATAGCATGCTTTAACTTGGTCAGCCCTGAATTGGTCAGGCAGTTGGGCTAGATGATCGTTTTAGGTCCCTTCCAACTGAAATATTCTAGTCTAGTCTAGTCTAGTTTGGTCTATTCTATTCTACTCTATTCTAATTCTACTCTACTCTAATTCTACTCTACTCTATTCTTTTCCATTTTTCCATAGCACAGGGGACAGAACCTGCTCCCTTAAAGAGCTCATAGAGGTGCTGCAGGTTCCTACCACAATAAAACAACAAAGCTACTGCCCTGTGCAGTGTCTACTCTTTTACAGCACCTTACAGGGACCTCTGGGCAATATTTCACCTATAGAGGTATAATGGCTGTACCACATGACCATAAGAACAGAATTACTGTGATGTTTGCAAAACTTAGGATAAGGTAATTCAGTGCAGGGATGGAATCTTCCAAAACCATTAAACTAAGACAATGAGTGCTTCTGGATGGAGAAACAGGTAGGGTATAGGAAACAAAGCTATTAAGGTGGTCCTTAGAGTGGGAAAAAGGTTCCAGTTTTTACTGTAGAGATCACGCAAAGGAAGCTAACTTGAGACTTCAGTAACCAGTTTGTATTCTGGCACAAGAGAATCCATGCCTGGTCTTTGCCATCTATTTGAAAATTATGTGTTAAAACAGGTCATTACAAGGAAAGTCCATTTCACAGCAACATCACAAATGTGCAATAGTTAACAAATCTGTTAACTTCACTCATGCACAAAAGTAGATGCTGTAAACACTTCAGAGTGGAAGACTTTTACCACCAAAATCTAGAGATGCCTATACCACCCTTTCCAGATGCTGGATTTTTTTGTAAGGGAGAAGGAAGGAAGGGAGGTTCCCCTTACACAGCTTTGACCAAATGCTGTCTAAGTGTGTTCCCTGATTTCCAATAAAGAATGCTTGTCCTGGCAACAGACAGGCATACGGTAACATTTATTCCAGAAAATCTAGCTCCTTAAAATAAAAGAGTATTTATAGGGCTACCATGCCATTCTAAAAAGCTCTGAATTAGTGCTGATAACTATTTGGAGATGAATGAAAGCACCAGCCAGGGAAGTTTGCTCATGCAGTTATCAATCAGTTAAAATTAGAAAGTACTGAAAACTTTCTACCTTGATTTTAAAGAATAATGATGCTGACAAGCAAAACACGAAGTCTACTAGTATAGTTACATTGAATATGACCAGAACTTCTCCTAAAATACAACATAAAATAATGAACACATCTGTTCATTGTGGTCTAGGAGACAAGAAGAGCTCTTAAGATTATTGGAAATCCTGAAAAAGAGACAGAAATAAGAACTTTCAAGGTACAGTTCCGTCTTACCC
>NW_010271756.1:0-11951 GCF_000690775.1 Eurypyga helias
CCAAACATTCTGTGATTCTGTGAAACCTGCCACATGAGTGCTAGTTTTAGCTCATGTGGCAGGTCTGCAGTAACAGTACCACTGCAGACACAGACCAGTGACAGTTGACTGAATAATCAAATTGAAAGGTAACAAAGCTGAAAAAAAAAATTTAGAAGTCCCATACAGGACCGTGGAATATGAAACTGAAGACAGCAGAAAAGCAAAGACCATGGCTGTTGTCAGCATGCAGCCAAAACCGGGAAGGAAGGGACAACTTTTCTTTCATCTTCCCTCTCTGTCATTGTTGCCTTCAGAGTCAGGGGGAGATCAGAGTCAGCTGGCAGCCAGAAAGCAGAGAGGGATCAACAAGCAAAATGTAAGGGTTTCCTTCTATTCCTCCCTCCTCATTTCACTTAATCATATCCTTAAATTTAAGTGATTAAATGAATCAGACCCACAATTGTGTCTGAAAGCAGTGTTTGGTTCTGTACAGAATGATTCTTGTGGTTTTCTTTGCTCTACTTCTTTATAAAGCTTTTGAAAATGTCAAGTCATCCAAATGATAGAAGAGCACTATTGCCTTCGACTTTCAGAAGTTACTCAAGGGACTCTGCTGGCCCCTGTGACAATCATTAAAATAGCTTTTCAGCAGCTGACACAGGCTCTTTGTTGCCCTATGGTCCTTTTACCAGAAAAACAAAAAAAAAACCACCACAAAAAAAACCCCAAAAAACAACACCCAAAAACCACTTTAAGCTCTTCACGTGCTAATTCTGTGTCTGTAACACTATATGAATTTCAAGCCATGGTCTTAAATTAAGCTCATAGCTGTTAAGAGGAAAATAAAATTTTAAAGGAAGCAAACAGCCAACCAAACATGGCTAAATAAACACAGTGGGATTGCTAATGATACTGTCTTTTGGATTCCTGTGAACCAATACCTGGTGAAGGGTTGGCAGGCAGGGAAGATCTACAGACCAGTTATTTCCTGTTCTGCTTTTTGCCTTCCTATTTCAGGGAGGAAACACTTTTCTTCTGCCATATGTTGCCTAAGGGCAGTGTGCTGTGCCCAGGCAGCTGCCCCCAGCACTGTCCTCAGACGTCCCTCGCTCTCCAGGGCCAACTGGAAACACCACCCTGTGAACAGCCAACAGCAACAAGGGGTTTTGTTTTGTTCTCCATAGGACCCCAGTGCCAGTCCTAAGAGCCAAGGTCCTGTATATTGCCACTGTAATAGTCACGAAGCTTCCTGGTGCCAGCAGCAAGAGCCTTTTGGTCTGATAGGGAGGGACCTTTCTTGGGGTGAAATGGAGGGAATTCTGCTCCCATGCCCATTACTGAATTCTCCACAGAAATTGCAGACAAGGATGCCAATTAACACTAATTGGGATTTTTTTTTTTTAAATATGTAGACACATGTCCATTAGGAATCTGATTGATAGACTGAGACAAGTGACTCATTTTACTGTTGCCATAAAGTAACCTTTGTACCATTTGGGGTTCTTTAAAAGGAAAATACAAGAGACCTCACCTGCTCCCATTAAAGTCAAGGGGTTTTACCACCAGTGGTGGAGAGAATTTTACCTTTGAATGCTGGACACTTGACCTAGGGATATTGCATTGCCTTGCAGTGCTTTTATCCAAGAACACCTTGCTGGATAATAATCAGAGATATTGCTACTGATCTTAGCAACACCTCATGCTTTCTTGTAAATGCTCTTCAAGGTTTTCTTCTTGATGCTCAATTTAAGAAGACCCCATTTGAGCTTTATGTCAGTACTGAAGTCTGCTTCCAATTTCTTTTAAATTCTCCCTAAACACTTTCCAAACATCTATCACTGATTAATGGTGAGCTGAAAACCAAAGGAGTATGTAAGCTTCTCTGATGGGAAACCGCTTGGTTTGGGCACAAGAAGAAGCTGACAAATCTACTACAGACTTGTCAGAAATTAGCTGTGATTAAAAGAGGATGCCAGCCTCTGGGTCTCCTGTCCAGCATAAGGCAGTGAAGGAACAAATACGGACACAACACAACAAAGGTGAGGGCCCCCAGACACAGTTTTGAGCTGCTCATCCAGAGCAATAGGTAGCCAGCCTAAGGCATCATTCCTTAACAACTCTCTCAGCAGGGAAACTGGTTTTGAAAAATGCTGCTCATTTGGTTTTTCTTTCCCTGACCCGTGGCCCTAATGTGTGGATCATATGCAAAGGCAAGATCAGAGATGACAGATCCGTTTTGCTCTCAGATACAGTCAGGTAGATGAATAAATTCAGCTCAGTGAGTTTTGGCATTTAAGAGCAACAGCTGGAAAATTCTTTTTAGCACTTCTTTGACATAAATCTGTTGAAAAACAGGAGGGTTTTCTTTCAGGACAATGGGCTGCACTAGTGTCCCTGCTCTAGTGTCCCCGTTCTGGTGTCCCCAGGTCTCTCCATTCTAGAGCACAGAGCCCATTCTGCCTGGCAGACCTGTGGAGACAAATCTGGCCCTTGAGTTTTCTTATGTATTTTGGTCAGCAGAAGTGAGGCAAAGCTTTGGCAGGGGGGGAGACCCAAACCAAACCACTACCAAAACCCAAAACAACCTTTTGCTTTTATAATTTTCTTTTTGTCAATCACTTGATTAATATTATGTACAGAAATCTAAGAAGTATTATTTGTGTCTTGCTTAATACCATCCACGAAGAGAGACTGAAATCTCCTAAGAAAAGCAGCAGAGTTTGGCAGACTGGAGACAACCAAGAGCGCCGACAGCAGCATAAAGTGGGCTTGGGAAGGATCCCAGAATCCAATGGTAGATTTCCCTACCTGGCTTGGTATCTCTCATCAACAGAAAGGCTGTTAGTAGAAAACAAACTATCTGTTCAATTCCCACAGGTATCCAGGCACAAGAAGGTATGGTGGCATTTCTCTACCCGTTGCCTTGCCCAACCCTGTCCCAAAAGCTTCTCATAGCCTTCTGCAGTGGTTCAAGGTTCTACAGAGGGTCCCCTCTGCAGTCCAGGAGAATAAAATAGCTCTCTGTACCAGTCTTATCCTTTCAGGCATATCAATCCTTTCTAAATCTGGGCTGGATTACTTTTTACCAAGCCTTGCTGCCAATGGATTTCCACAAGAAAAGATACAAACATTATGTCAATGTTCCTGCCTGCTGATCATGAAATGACTCACTGGTGCAAAAACTGTGAGCCCAATGATTTGAAATGATAAATGTCTGCAAAACATATTCCCACAATTTATTAAGTTTGCATCCCTGTACAGTAGCTTCCCACTAACAGACAGAGCACTGCTTTGCTATGCATGCTGAAACAGGGGAAAAAACAAGTGCTCAGCTACTGAGAAAGGGATTGACCACAGATGAGGCTACCAAACTAGGCACTCTTCTTTCTCTCATACATTAAAAAAATCCCACCTGTTTTTTTCTCACATGTACTATCAAGTCAGTGACTTTGGAACATATATTACACTGTATTGCAAATGAACTTAAGAAATAATGTTGACAGTAAGATTCTTGGTAAATCATGTATCAGAACAGACATTTTCTTACTATTCACACTGGCACTAGATCTTGATCTGTTATTACTAACACTGTTTTGGTTTTGCTAATTAGGATATAATCTTGCCAAACCAGTGTTTTGTTGTTGGTGGCTTGTTTTTTTTTTTCTGTAGATGAAACATGCATGTGTTTATTGCACACATAAGGATGCAACACTTTAAAGGCTGTTTGTCTCCTGAAATGGATGGTTTCTCATCCTGACTGGGTCATGGTGCCTCATAAAATGACACTTCTTTAAGGCCTGGGCAGAGCTTGTGGTTACCAATGGGGCAGGAACACCAACCCCAAACGCTCAGCCCCATGAAGACAACAGTTCCAGCAGCCAGTGGAAAGAGGGGGTCATTGCCAGATGGTGCCTGAGAGAATATCAGTACAAAATAGGTGAGATTAATTTAGGTAAAGCTGAGGTTACTGAGAAACACTGAATTGGTCCAGGACAGATGCATCAATGCTTCGGTACTTGCAAATAAAACCCTACTGTGTTGTGTGCCTGTTCCTATCTGTATTTATAACACAAGAAATCAGAATTCTACTCTGATTTTTAATTGGTGGTGGGTAGAAAAAAAAAAAAAGCATATCATGTTTCTGTCTCACTGCATTGAGCTGCTATCCTGCAGGTAGAGTTGTGTATGTCCATGTTACAGCTACGAGGTGAGTAGGGCTGGAGGTGGGTGCCCCCCCAGGGGGAGTGCGCAGCCCGTTGCATGCAGTGACAAAGAAACTCCATCCTCATGGTACAAGTTTTCCCTATCTGGAAGGGGCTTGAAAGAAGTCAAGCCAAAGGTGTGAACCTCGCTGAGCAGCACTCTCTGGCATTCAGGTTGCCAACAGCTCACAGCCTTTGGGAAATGCCTTGTGCAGCTCTTATCAGGCACAAGGTAGGTCTGGCCAGCCCTGGGATGATGCCAGGCAGCACCCCTCAGCAAAGCCAGAAGAGCCCTGGCCATCAGTATCTTGATCTCACCCATGACATTGCTTGTATGTGTGCTTTTCCCAGGCAGTGAGCAGCTGCAGGATAAAGCAACCACCTTCTTGGAGGCACAGCCACACATGTGCTGGCTTCCAGCCTGGGGCGTAAGAGCCCCTTATTCCTGTGAGCCAGACTTGAGCCCAGGAATGGCAGATACCCTCTGGAAGCCACAAAGCCTGATTTTTACTTTTGTATGAGAATTATTCAGTGTTCCCTCTTCCTTGGGTTTGTTCACACTAACTATAAAGTATTTCTGTCAACATGCCAAGGAAAACCATCAGACCTTTCTCTGCAAACCACAGAGCAACCAGGTCAGCCATTAGGCAATCAAGCATCTTCAAGTGATGGACACACTTGAGGCAAAGGTTCAGGTGAGACACTGCAGACTGCTGGGCTATGGCACTGTGGATTGTGGATTTCTGTGGAGTTTCTATAATGTTGCTTCTAAACGCTTATCAATAAAGGTCATTGAAGTGAAGCTGTAAGTGGCTCCAGTTGCATCATGCCCTGGGAGCAGTGCTGCATTACTGCTGAAATACCAAGCATCCAGAGGGCAGATTGAAGGGCTATAAAGATTTCTGATTCTGCTGAGAACTCTGAAATTATTTAAATAATTAAGGGAATAAAATGTCTTTTTATTCTGTCTGAATAGACGTTAACATCTTTAAATAGTGAATAAAAAAAGAACAGAGTGACTTTAGTGAAAGCTACTGCATTAGCTCTGCTTGCTCCATCCCACTAACCAAGTCTATTAGATAGGAATATATAAAGTATCCAGATTAAAAGGAAAAGCCATTTGCAACACATTTCAACCATTCCAACATAACACATCAATGGGCATTTTCTCCCTTCACAGGAAAAAAAAAACCCAGCATATTCCCCAAATCAGGGTGGAAATACACAGTTACTAACAAACAAGAAATGAATTTCAAAGAAAAAAACCCCAACTTTTAAGTCATTATGGTCTGAACGACAGTCTGAGAACGTTGTTTTACCTTCAGATAAAAATAATTCCTACTAAAATTTCATACTCGTTTAAAATGCCTTGAAATGAAAGTGAAAATCGCATGATTTTCCATGCAATTTAAACACGTTTATCAAATCTCTTCTACTGTCATTTCAGTAATATAAAGCACTGGTAATGCCACAGAGGTTGAGACTCAGAGATACAGAAAACTGAGTTTCTGAATGGTGAAAAGTAAACTAAGATAATAAATATTGTAAACCAACACTAACAGGACAGAAAGAAAATGAAATAGTTCCCAGACTTTTTAAATGGAATGGAGGCCATTTACCTGCTGTCTACGAATTCAAAGTCAGCTTCTTCATAAAATATTTTGTGCATGATTCCAGTGGGACTCTTCATGTGCACAAAGCTACTGTGATATATGACTATATGAAGCTGAGGATTTCTCCTGAGTATATCAGGGAAGGGAAAGCCTAGAAAAGCTGCAGCTTAGAAAGAGAGGGATGCTTTCTATAAACACAGCAAGACAAAGTATTGGAGAGAAGTACTTAGGCCAAAGAAATTCTTTAAATACAGTAACAAAAGCATTATCTAGCCACGAATACAGAGGGCAGACTAGAAAAAGATTTCTAGGCATTATACTTCTCAGGAGTCACTCTTACCTGCATTTCTGACTCACTGTGTCTGGAAAAAAAAGCACATTTAAGTGAGTAGGTCAGGTCTTACCAAACTGGCCTGCCTTGGACCCTTCCCATATGAACCCTATCACTGACATCCCATCCCAGCCAAATGTACCTGGAGGCATCCTGTGCCAGGAACAGGATGATTTATTCTCCTCCTCACCTTTAGCCCTATTTACCAGGTTTCCAATTGGCTAGAAGGTACTACTGAAAGTCACAATTTTCTATCAGATATCATTATTCTCACCTGTCACCTACTTTTCCACGAAGAAACCATTCAGGGGGCCACCATAACATTTTTCTTACAAAATAAAAAAAAGACAACATCTGTGATGTTCATGCAAGGCTTTCAATTTTTTTTTCCCCCAAAAAACAGCATCAGGCCTTGCACTGGGTCTGGTTGAGATGGAGTTAATTTTCTTCACAGCAGCCTATATGGTACTGTGGTTTGTATTTGTGACTAAACCAGTGTTTTAGCTATTGCTGAACAGTGCTCACACAGTGTCAAGACCTTCTCTGCTTCGCAGACCACCCTAGTAAGGGCCTGGGAGAGGACACAGTGGGACAGCTGACCCACATTGACCAGAGATTTTCCATACCATGTAACATCATGCTCAGCAATAAACCTGGTGGGTAGTTTCTTCCAAAGAAGTTGTTGCTTGCAGACTGGCATGAGGGCCATCAACAGTCTGTTGATATTGAGTGACTACATTTTCATCTCTTAGATTTCCCTACCCCCCTCTTCACTTACTAAACTGCCTGTATCTTAATCCATAAATTCTCTCGCTTTCTGCCTTTCTCTCCCCCATCTTCACAAGGGGGAGTGGACAAGAGGCTGGGTTGGGGCTCACCTGCCAGCCACAGTCAACCCACTACAGATCTTGATTCTCCAAATGTGTCCAGTCTTAGTCCAGGTATCCCAAACTGGATCCCTATCTGTAACACCCTCTGTAATATGACAGCCCTCTGGCATGTCCCACAGTTCTAGGACACTGTGTTTTATAGGGGGTACAGCTGTCAATTGAACTAGGTCTATTTTTCACCAAGAAAAACATGGTAATTCCCACTTAGTAATTAAGTATATAATTAGGTAACTGAAACTTGAAATATCCATTTGAATAGGGACCATATTTTTTTCTCTGTGGTTTCATTTAATAACTCATTCTTATAACAGGTTTATTTAATATTTTTTTTCTTATAAGGTGCTCATGATAGAGTTTAACTACTGCAATACCTGCTGGAAGGGCAACACAACAGGGTATAAGGGCTCCTGGATGTTTCCAAGGTGCAATAATGATAACTTTCTGGCACCTTCTGTATGAAGGAGCTGATTGGAGGAGAACCCTTGCAAATGAGGAAGGATTGTTCAGAGATGAGAGGGTTGGAGACAGCCTTGGCTCCTGTGACCATGAAGTTGTGAAGCGGAGAATCCTGAAAGGAAGGAAAACAGCAAATGGCAGGATAAAAACCAAACAGACTTTGGTCCATTTGGGGGTAATTCTGAAAGAATTCCATGGGATATGTCTGGAAAGAAAAGTAATTCAGAAGAGGTGACTGATTTTCAACCTCCTCCAAGCTCAAAAATGGTCCATCCCAATGTGCAGGAAATCAAGCAAAAGCTATAGGAGACCTGCATAGATGGAAAAGGAGGTCCTGGAGAAATTCAAACGTAAAAAAGAAGCAAGGGCAGATGACCGAAGAGAAAGAGAGACACGGTCCGAGCATGCAGGGATGGGACCAACTCCCACCTGAAGATGAATTTGCCAGCAGATCAAGGGAGGTGATCCTTCACTTCAGTCCAACAATGACAGGACACATTTGGAGTTCTGGGGTCCCCAGGATGAGACACATGGTCTTACTGTCATAAGTATCGTGAACACCCACAAAGATGATTAAGGGACTAAAGCATTCATTGTATGAGGAGAGGCTGAAAGAGCCAGGGCTTTTCAGCCTGGAGAAGATGCAGGAGAATCTTATTATATGCCTAAGTGATGCTTCTGTGAGAAAAGGGGGGAAAGAACATGGAGCTGCACTCAGTGGTGTCCTTGAAAGGACAGGAGGCAATGGGCACAAACTGAATTACAGGAAAATCCATGTGATTATATATACATCCTCTCTCTCTCTCTATATATATATGTTT
This sequence comes from Eurypyga helias, assembly GCF_000690775.1. NCBI lineage: Eukaryota > Metazoa > Chordata > Aves > Eurypygiformes > Eurypygidae > Eurypyga > Eurypyga helias. The sequence continues at coordinate 8,296 of NW_010271756.1, forward strand.
AAAATATATACATACACAAGAGTTTTTTCACTGTGAAACAAGTTACAGGAAACAAGATACCCAGAGAGGTCATAGAGTCTCCATCCTCAGAGATATTAAAAGTCCAACAAGTCCAAATGATGCACCAGAAATCAGTGTGGGGAAAAAAAGAAAAAATATTGAAGGTGGAGAGAAATATCTGTACAACCCTATGATAGATTTCACACTCAGGAGATCCTGGTTCCAGACTTGCCTCAGTTTTCACCTTTAGTTATCCTCTTAAAATAGCACAGCGCTAACAAAAATTCCTCATCTTATACCACCTGGTAGTTAACAGGGGATGCAAGAGCCTGGGTTTCAATTCAAGCAGGGCGAACTGCCTTCCAAGTCTTCAAAGCATGCTTTACCCATTTGCTTAGCGATTAAGGTACATCAACTGTGTCAGACACAATGCATCAGGATAAAGGAACCCCTAGAGAAATACCATATAGTATGGATTGTTAGGTCTGGCCTTCTCCTGAAATCTCGTAAACAGAAGATGGAAGCATATCCCTGCTCAGTTTGTGGCTCTTCTCAAAAGTCCCCCTTTGTTTTTTTTTCTCCTGGGTGCAGGCTGGACAACTTGAGAGTCTCCGATTCCTCTGAAGATATCTAACCCCAAGCCAACTTGGCAGCACTGCAACAGACAAATCCCACTGAGAACTTAGGCATCAGGGACAGATACGCACTAAGAAGACAAAAGCCATTATTCTGCTTACCAGCTCTGTCCTTACACAAGTTTAATAGAAACTTTTAAACATAGGTAATGCAATAATCCCATTATTATTGTTATTATTCAGAAACGATCTTAAAGTCATCACAGTACTATTTCAGAAGCCAAATATAGCCACGTTTCCCTTGTTCTATACCTAGCTGCCATTAAAAAAAAAGTAGGAGTTTTGGGGGTCATTCAGCCTGGTTTTGATTCGTGGCCTTACCTGATAATACAGTAGTGTGACACACACTTATCACTGCATTTTGTTCAACCTCCACCCAATATGTTTTGCAACTTCCCCTTTCAAAGACAAAGTCAAGCTTTAAGGTCTAACTCTTCCCTTTATCGGTACAGTTGCTAATTCCAAAAAGATGCTCTAACTGATCAACTAGGTAACCAGCAGTTGCAAGCACAAAGTTTTGCCAGAGATATATTCCAGAAGAGTATCTCTTCAGACTTTTTTTTTTTTAATGGCCACTTTAAAAATGGAGATTAATTCCATTAATTTACCTTTTCGTATTTCTTGAGACTATTAAATCTGACAGCCCATCACTTAGAGGGGTGCTTCTCCCTGCCTGGCTGAATTAGGCAGTTGCGTGAGAATGTTTCAGCACAGAAACCTGCATCCTCTGCAAAACGGACAGCCCAGAGGTTTAAGAGATTAAACTGGATGAGTCATTACACAAGATTTACTTCTGGCCGACAGTTTTGATAAATAATAATGCTTACTCCAGACAACACTACGCAGAAACTGGCACCTCGAGATTTCCTAACCTCCTCCCAAAGACATCCCCAGCAAGCAATACCAGCCAAGGGCTGGTAAATACCAGGATTTGTAAACAACAGCGAGAGGGAGCTGTAATGAGATCAATGTCGAGGATTGCAGCAAATGGCCTATAAAGCAATTTTTAAATGGGATTTCCTGCATCAAAAGCCAGCTCCCAGTAACCTTTTCCAATAATACGAGGTGAAAAGTGTTGGATTTGAATTGTAATACCCAACAGTAAAGCATGGACAGACAGGTTTTTGCTCTCCTTACAGGCGACTGCTCAGGCAATTTGTTAATCTCTCACCAGGGAGGAAAAGCAGGTCTTAAAATAAATCTATACAGGTACATCCAGGCCCAAATTAGTGTGCCAGGGGAATCCATCATAGTATAATCGAAAGGGACGAACAGTCCCATCATTTGTTGCTGTTGTTACACAGATAGAATGAATAGATAGAATGAAGGAATAAAGTCACAAATGTGAGCAAGCAGCAAGCCCAGCCATGTTTGTTTCCATGTCTTGATTCCATTCTAGGTGTAGTTTTCAAGAGGAAAAAGTACTGAAAAACTTTATGAAATATATCTGAAATAGATTTTATTTTTTTGTTTAAAAACTTCAAGACACTAAAATTTCCCTACTGAAGGTTAGGCGAAGTGTTTCTTACCTGGAAAAAGCCTCTTGATTTCTCAGGGATGATCTCTTCCCTCGTCTTGCAAACCCTTTCCAACCAAATCTTTGATACTTTGCCAAAAGAGCAGCGAGATGGGACACAGGGACGAGGGCACCCTCTGCACACAGCCCAGGCGCAGCTCTTTTGCGCTCTATTTTCAGAGCTGCTCCCTCCTGACTGCGTGCTTCTGCGCGGTGCACAGCCTCTGCTTTGGCCGTCTTCTTATAATTAAATCCGCGTTAAAAACAAAAATTAAAACTTTTTTTTCCCCTTTTACTTTAAAAGGGGGCATTTGAACAGAGAAAGCACCTCTTTAGGTACATCTGGTCGTGATTTTCCGGCTCTGCGTTCCCACGAGCCTGTAGTTAAAAATAAATGAAAGGCAGGGAACGCAAAGAAGGGAGATTTCGTATTTCGCTGCTGCCCCGGCTGCTTTCTGGTCGTTAAACTGAATTTGTAACACTTGGGGATTTCTTTCCACGTGGGAGCTATTAGCGCGGTATTTAAGGGCTATTAGCGCGGGGTTTCTTCTTGTTAACGGTGATGCCTATTTAAAACTACATGTGGCTTCACAAACTGTTAAATTACTAGCCGCTTGTCCTAAAAGGGAAAAAAGTGACTTTAGGAAAATAACTACTAGTCGTCCCTGTTACAGGTCATCTCGATGCTAGGGTGCTACCCGATGGTGAGATGACAGTGTAAATTCTGGTGGAGCCTTAATTCTGCAGATTGGGGGTTTTATTTTTCATTGTAAGAAGAATAAGTGTTTGAATTGTATCGACCAGTAGGAAAAAATCAGAGAGGTTATGAAGTAGGACTTACCACCACTGCTGACAGTACTCCTGAGTTTAATCTGGAAAGTGAACTGATAGCAAAAGCGAACGGAAGTGACAATTGTCCATCCGAGCCGTGTCCCTCTTTTCGTTTAGCCCTTATCCATCGTCTTCACTGGGATAGGGGGTGGTGGTTTGTTTGATTTTTACATTTCACCCTTTATTGAGCCTCCGAGCGGTGTTTCCCTGAGTGCTTTGGGGAACCTGTTAGCACCGGGGGGGTTGTGGCCCGGGCCGGCTCGGAGCATCTTGCAGCACGCCCGTTTTGCCCGCCGACAAGCCCGCCGCTGGCGGGCTGGCCGCTTTTCGGTGACCGGATGAAAGGGATGAAGGTCGGGGACGACAGGTTCGTCCCTGGAAAATAGCCGGGGGCGCTGGGTTTGTCAGGTTTGCAAAGAGGGAGCGTTGCCGTGCGTGGAGCAAGGCGCATCGCTGAGCAGCAGCTCCCCTTTCCCCCTCACTCCCCCAGTCTGCCAGGGAAACCGCCCCTCTGCCCCATTCCTCCCCCGGGCCGACCCGCTTGAGGATGAACAGAGTAGATGGGGCAGAAAGGGGGGTTGGAAGGGAGCACATTTGCTCATTAAAAAGGCTTCAAAGGTGACATAAGTCTGTCAACCCGCTGATGCGAGCCCTCTGTTCCGCTGGGGGGGTGG
>NW_010271757.1:0-21783 GCF_000690775.1 Eurypyga helias
CACCCCGGTCAGGGGACTACACCGCCGCCCTGCCGCCGGCGAGCGCCACGTGACGCGCGCCCCGCCTCTTAAAGGGGCCGCAGCGCCCGCCTGCTCTTGGAGGAGGCTGAGGCGTCAGGGTCTGGGTTTTATGAGAGCCACGGCCCACCCGCCGCGCTGAGAGAGCGCTACCCCTTGCGTGGAGAGCTGCTTTGTTGTCGCGTGTGCCCTGGTGTGACTGGCTTTCTGGGGGCTTTACCCCCCACCACAGCCCTCAGTAGCCCACAAACGCTGCTTTCTCCAAACCCTGGGCAGGGCAGGCCAAAAATTGAGGTTACACTCGGGCCAGTGGCTGAAGGCCTTGCTTCCAGCCATGAAGAGCCCTGAGGCCTTGGCTCGTGAGGCAGGTGGGCCTTAGCCTTGGGGCGCCTGGCTTCTGGGGTGCCCGCAACCAGGTTAGGCTGAAGGAGGCTGGCCTGTAGCCTGCCCTCAACCGCAGCAGCCAGGCTGCTCCTACCGTCATCGCCCGCCCACAGATTATAAACCACTGCTGCAACGGCCATTGTTTCCTCAGGCTTTTCCCCACCACATGCATATTTCTGGGCCCAGGAAAGATGAAATGCTGTAGTGGTGGGACATGACTGGGCAGCATGATGTAAAAATAATAGATATGAGCGCATTAAACCTGGTGATACCTTAGAGCAGTATAAAATCTCATTGCGGTGTTAAAATTTTGATGGTGTTGCGTGGTAGCCACGGTGGGTCAGAGTATAGTTCAGGGGCACTTCTAGTCACTGATGACCACGCACGCTTAAAAGTTCATAGAAAAGGCAGCTCAGGAGTTCAGAAGAAGCTACTAATTCCAGGTTGTCCTGATGAGTGGTTGGCTGCTCCAGAAGCTACCATCCATGCTGAAGCGGTTCCAGGCTTAGTTTGCCTCGGTACGCATGGAGGAGCTTTGCATGTACACGCAGGCAGCTGTGAAACCAGGAGAACATGTTTGTTCATTCTGTGGTCTAGTAAATGGTGAGGTTTTGGGGCAGGGCCCTGGTCTTCCTAAACGTGTTCAATGCTCAGCACGCACAGCACTGCATAAGCAGCAAATAGCAGTGGCAACAGTAGGGGCTACACAAAACGCACACAGTTGTATGGAGCCTTTTTCCACAAGCAAATAAATTCTCGGCCTGGTAGTATAAATTTGAAGTTCACTTCATGTGACATCTCATCTTAATATATGGCATTACGTTCACAGCTAACATCTTTCACTTGAAATGGTGACACGTCTTATTTCAGTCTTATATAGGGCCGTCTTTATCTTCCTTTCAGAATTATATTTTCACTTGGCCCCTGTTCATTTAACACCATGCTTCTGAAAGAAAGATTACAGCTCTGTCAGTCTTTCTATCCCCTATGTATTACAGATAAAAAGCATTATTATGAGAAACTATTATAGTAAAATCACTCAACCGTACAGGAGCTAAAGTAATACTACTTAGTCTGACATCACAGCATTTAATTCCCATACTCTCATTATAGAAACATAAATGTTTTCCTTTTACACTTCAGAAAATAAAGGCTACCCAGAAGATTTTTTTAAATCCAGTTTTCAATATTAAAGAAAATTCACAGTGCAGGTTGTAAGTTTTTATAAACTGTGCAGGTCAGGGTCTTTTTTTAAACCTGCAAGTAAATACTAGCGCACAGGGAAATTAAGCACTTTTATGGTTTTGAACTGAACTCAGCTACCATGCCTTGTTTTTAACTTGCAATTAGCTGCTGAGCCAGTAGTTTGTTTTAGAAATGAACTTGCCGCTTTGGTGGTGGATTTGAACGTTTGTATGAACCAGAGTAAAAGGGAGAGGAAATTAATTTGACTGCTGTGAAGACCTACAATTAAGTTTTTTGCCCTTACTTGAATCAAGTTATTTAAAATGTTCCACTTCATCCCTAAGAAAATAAACACAGTCATTTGAACAAACTAACTTTAGTTTACCTCATTGTTAATTTGAAGCGTGGCATTGCACTTGAAAATCCTTTTGGGGGAAAAATGCTTTAGACTTCGAAAATTTTTCCAATTTTCCAGGAATGACAATTATAAAAACCCACTGCGTAAACACTGCAGATCACTGCAGTGCTTTCCCGTGCTCTTCCTTTGAACCAGCCCAGTTTCAGCAGCACTGTAGTTTTCTCTGTGAGCCATAAAGTCAACAAAAAGCTGTATGAAGAGTGGTGCAGGTCACAGCTACCTTTGAGTTCTGCCTTCAAGATGCTGAGGTGGCTGAGAAAACTCAGGATGGTTTTACTGCCTTGCTGGAATATTTGTGCCGGTTTCCTGTTTCACATACAGTGATGGAAGGAATCTATACACTGAACCATTGTTACAACTTCAGATAAAAAGAGGAGATCTGCTAGTCGTTATTGTTCTAGAAATAATGGTCTCTGTGCCGGGGAGGTTAGAATTTATGGTTTCTTTAGTTTCAAGGGGTTCTTAGTTATGCATTTAGTTCCCAATTCTGCAAGTGCTACTCGGTGACATTAGTAATAGACTGAAGTCAAAGGAGCAACTCACATGCAAGGCAGCCCTGAGAAGAGTTTAAAGCTGGCCTGTTTTGTATTTACATTTCCTAAACTTACTTTGGGGTCCTAGTTTTCTCCCCATTTTCCCCACATTGCTAGTTTTACTGAGGTCCGGGGGCTTTTCACTGACGTTAACGTTATACATCTCAAGCGATTTGTCAATGTAATTATTCTCCGACTAACACTAATTTGTCTTTGCTGTCCAACAAGCTGTCATTTTAATAGCAAGTTCATTTTTCCAAAAGGCTTCTCTACAGGAGAGCAAACGTGTGTGCGTGGGTATAGGGAAGGATGTAGTTACACCTAAGTGAAGACACCGAGGAAAACACTGAGCCCAGACACCTCATGTCAGTGTCGACAGGGGCTGTGGCATTAGAGGTCCCTGTTGTTCGCTTCCAGAGACTGTTCTGTCTTTTCCCCAGGTTGGATTAAGACGATCGGCTGTAATGAACCTTGCCACAGCACAGCGTGAGGGCTAGATAGGGCTCTTCAGCCTTGCATTTCTATCACTTTGATTTGAGGATCATCATAACGGTGAGACACAGCCTCTGTGACCCACATACCAAACTCACATCCCACCACTCCTTGGGAAAGCACCTGGAGGTGACTGAGGTGCCACAGAAGAGCTCTGTCTGTGGTCACACAGTGATAGTATCATGAATATCAACTGGCACACAGATCACTAAAGCAGCATCAGAGTATACACCTACACTGAGTACCTTTTAATCAGCTTACCTCCAGTTCTCGTACCCAATGCCAGAGTATCTGAGCTCCTTCTGCGTACAGTAGATATTGACAACAAGTTCCTGGATGGCCTTCATGGAGTCCTAGGCACTGCCTCCTGTTCAAAGAAAGAAAACGTTCTGGGGATAAGGTTATCGATCTATTGGCTTTGGTTGAGAGAGTTTTTGGTTGCTTGGTGAGACCAAACTGAAGAACGATGTAAGCAATGTTGTTCTTCTAGCAAGGCTTTCTGTAAGGCAAAGGACTGCAGGTTTTCCTTCAGATGGCCAATTTCAGCTTCACCTCACCTCCTCTGGAATTTGTTTCCCAGACATATGCCTCAGCAGAGAAAACCTTATCTAATGCTGAAGAGGTTTAGAGCAAAACAAAAGGAATCCCACATGTTGTATAATAAAATTTGATTTCAGGAGCTTTATGTCCTCTTTGGCTTTATGGTTATTGGCTTTTTTTCTAGACAATCTTCCCTGGTCCTTAAACAATGTGTTCTTTAAAGTCATAGGGACGGAGGTCCTGCAGAAAATCAGACTTGCTCCGGAGCATCTACCACAGAGAACAATATCCCAGGGAAACCTTGCCTTGGTACTTACTGTAGCTGAGAAGGTAACGTGGTTCCTGGGTTGTTGTTCACAATGCCAGCACCGAAAGACTCCCGTGTCATGCTGAAATTGTAAACAATAAATGAAGAAGCAGAAAACCAAGAATTTTTTTTTTTCCTCACAAATGCCTAGTAAATAAACAGAACAAAGATCTGTGTCTCACAATGGGAGCGCTAGAACGTGTATGTCTACTGAGCTCATCTTAATTCAGCACCTTTTTCCCAATATTCCTTTGATTCTCAGCTTTCCCCCCACTCATAATAAACTCGTTCAGCCTATTCTGAAGAATGTCTTTTGAACCATACCCTGCATTTTATGAAGCATAGCTTAGTTCTGCCCACTGAAATATGGGTTGTGACGTAATGCTGCTCTCTGCAAGCTGATGAGTTACATAATGAAATATGGTGCCTTTTTGCATTAAAAAGCCACATCGCTGTCCCTTGTTGTCTACTGAAACCATTACAAAGAAACATTTTGCTCATCAGTACTAAGACCACAGATAAGACTGTGCTGGTTCCAGGTTTTCCTGACAAGACCATGAGCTATACCTGCTCATAGGAAATGCTACAGCTGCCGGTTGCTGGCACACAGCTGGAGGGTGTCCTGCCAGCAATACCAGCAGCACTTCAAAATGAAGAAGAGCAGCTTGGTCAAGTCTGCCCTCAGATGCTTTCAAACCCTTGAAATAAAGTGTACAGGGAACGAAGTTTAGTCTCTCAGCTAGAGTTTTGGAAGAAAATCCAATTTCCACCTTTCAGCACAGGTATTAACCTACACATTCAGAGCTTTGCTGGTGTGCTGGGTGGGTGAAGAGGATATTTCCAAAGTGTGATGTTCTCTATTCACAGAGTTCCCACGCAGTAGGAAAATACAACAGCAGCTTCCTTGCTCACAGTTTCCAGTCCTGCCTGCCCAGCCAGCACCTTGCCTCGAGGAGCTCAGGCTCCCTCTGAAGGCCATGATCACCAAGGGTTGTTCACCTTCTCTGCCTTTTCCTTCCATCATTATTGCCAATAACCTTACAATTTAGCACTGGCAGCCATTTGCTGAGAGCTTCCCCAGCATTTTGGGTCGGTTCTGCCCTTCAGCTCAGAATTGTTCCAATAGTGTTTCTCCTGTTTCCAGCTATTGCTGTATAACAAGGTTTGAGGCTCTTTTGACCCTTTCATTTCACCTTTTAAAAGATGCTAAATCCATCAATCAGTTTTAATTCAGAGTATGACAGCTGAAAGATCAGAACCTGCCTCCTGGCAGCCGTTAGCACCTACAAGCACACGTCCAATTTCATTGCGAGTTGTGCCACCAGAAGCATGCTCTGCTTTTGCACTCGTTGATCTGGAGCTTTTTAACATTATCAAAATGTACAATGCAACTTATGAATCTTTCTTACCGTTTATCTTTCTGCTTCTTCGGCTTTTCGATGTATCACCACAGGGGAAAAAAAAAGAATATCTCATTGCTCTTCTGTCAGCGGTTTCCTCAAAATATCCCAAATGATTTATGTTTCCCTATCACTGAGTTATGGTTGTAGTAGTAGAGGTCTTCATACCATGAGCCTGCTCCACAGACCTCATGGATCACCCAGGTTCCCACCCTATCTCTGAGAAACTGTCATGGTTTAGCCCCAGATGGCAACTAAGCACCATGCAGCTGCTCACCCCCAGCTGGGACTGGGGCGAGAATCAGAAAAAACCTCGTGGGTTGAGATAAAAAAGTTTAATAGGACAGCAAAGGGAGAGGAAATAGTAACAGTAATAGTAAGAGTGCCTCTGAGCGGCAGAGGCAACCTGTGATGGACTGACCACAGCCCCCATTCCCTGTCCCACTGTACTCCTCTGGGGGAGAAGGTAGAGAAAAGCAGGAGTGAATTTGAGCCCAGTAAGAAGGGACAGGTGGGGGGAAGGTGGTTTAAGATTTAGCTTTAGTTCTCTTTTTACTCTGATTTGATTGGTGATAAATTAAATTAATTATTTCCCCAAGTCAAGTCTGTTGTGCCCATGACAGTAACTGGTGACTGATCTCTCCCTGTCCTCATCTCCACCCATGAGCCTTTCATTGTATTTTCTCTCCCCTGCCCAGCTGAGGAGGGCACTGATGAAGCAGCTCTGGTGGGCACCTGCCCTCCAGCCAGGGTCAGCCCTCCCCCCCGGGCGGGGCCCCCCCTGCCACAGAGTGGGAGTCATGTCCTGCATGTGGCAGGCTGAGGGGAGCAAACACAGGCACTCACTTGGAGGAAGTTTTGAAGACGTGGCAGGGCACGGTTTTTTATGGCACTGGTTTTTATGGTGCCTTGCTCCAACAGACTAGCAGCAACCCTGACGAAGCAGATAATACTGTGTGTTTCAGATTCTTGATCTCTGCCTCTCACTTCCGCAGGTCTCTTGCAGTGTGGTTCCTAGTTCTAGTTCCTAGAACATTGACTAGTTCCTGGTCTAGTGGAAGGTGTCCCTGCCCATGGCAGGGGGGTTGGAACTAGATGATCTTTAAGGTCCCTTCCATCCCAAACCATTCTATGATTCTATGATTCCTGATTCTGTCCCCACCCTGAGCGGAGTCTGAGAGAGAAGAGGGGTCCATCAGAAGCCTCTAACTCCTTTACAGGAACAGATTCAAACCCCCATGAGCCTTTCATCTTGGCACCCTGCACTGTGGTGCAGACTCCTGCCACCAAAACATGATGCTTTAGCTAAACTTAGTTTGGCTGCTTTTGCTTCTACTGCAAGATTAATCTGAATTGCCTGATGTCGTGCAGTAGGCACACCCCATGTTTGGAGCGAGGTTTTTGGCTGCACAAGAACATATTAGTTTAAGCACTAGAAAAGAAATAAGCTGTTTCTAGCAGTGGTGTGCAAAAGAAACCAAACCTTCATGTCAGTGACTTGCTAAAGAATTTTTTTAATTGACTGATCATTTTTGACCCCATTTGACAGAGACAGAGATCCCTCAGATAGCCATCCTGCAGGATTTAGGCAGACATCAACTTTCAGGTACCCAGCATAGGCCCACAAAGGGAAAAACACTTTCAGTCCCATATCTGTAATGACAGGCAAGAACCTGCTGGCCAGTCAGCCCATGTGTAACTCCAAGCACCGCATAAAAAGTGCTGCCACTTGCCTGGCCAGGCAGAGAGGAAGTGAGGGAGCTGGGAGGGGAAGGGAAGGAATGTGCAGGCGCAGAGTCTGACCCCATGGGAAACTTCATTTCCACTCCTCATAGAGCAGCATATTTCAGTGAAGACTGAGGTTCAGAGGTGGCCTCGTTGAGATGCCTCCAAGCCTGGGGTGTTGGGGGCTAGCGTTCGGTCCAAGATCAAAGATACCAAAACCAGCTGTGAAATTCCAGTCCAGGCCAAATTCCTTACCACAATAAGCGTCTGTACTTCAAGTGAAATATTTAGGTTGCTTGATGAGATTATTGGAGCTGACTGGGCTTGCCCCTAGATTGTCGAATCATTTCCATCTTGCCTCCTAACATCCAAACCAGGTCTTTTAATCCTCAGAAAACTTGAGTAGTTTATATATTTAATGTTGTGATCCAAAAAGATGCTGAGCATCAGAAACCTCACAGCAGCAAGTATTAATACAGGCAGGTTTCAGCTACAGGTCCTTTAGGAGCTACCTGTTATTCTAACCACTTCACATCATTTGCGCAGTGGGGCTTTTTGCTGGATTGATAAGCTGTTCACCATAAACAACCATTTCCTGGTATTTATATGAATACAGGGTGTCATAACTCTGAGCTTCTCTCATCCCTATGAGAGAAAATATTCAAGGAAATTCCCCGAAGGGCAAGTCACATTTGGATAAGGCTGGCATCCCTCCAAGAGTGTGTGATTGCCTGAGAAAGGGAATTTACTTGATGAAGAGTGAGAATATAACATTATTTATCAGCTAAGACCTGGTCCGGCAGGGGTTAGAACATCATCTGCCTTGGCATCAGAGGAGACTGAGGCCGCAGCACATCTCAGCCCTGGCTTTAATAAGCACTGACGTGTTTGCACAGTATGTGCTTGCAAGAGGCATTTCTGTAAGTGCAAGGAGGCAGTTTGTGCATTAGCAAGGCCAGCAGAGACATTTTCTGAGCCACTCCAGGATCTGAGTTGTCAAGTGCAACAGCAATATCAAAAGCTTCAGCAGAGACGGGCTTGTTAATGTACACTGTTTCTGGGCACAAACCATTAGCAGAAGGCTACGGTTGCTGGGTTTCAGAATTTTTGCTAGTCTGAATATACCTACCTACCTATTTATTTAGAAGTAGTAAAAATGACACGTGCATGGGCTTGTTCATGTGTATGAATAAAAGGGAACTTAACCCCTATGGTCACATTTAACATACACATTTGGGCATACCTTTAACTCCAGAGAGAAATCAGGGCACAGCTGTACACCGCCGGTTGTTTTTAAAGCACCCACCTTCAGAGAGTGCATCGTGCCATCAACCACATGCCGTTTGTTTGGGAAAGGGGTGGAACAAGGAAAGACTGGACATAGCAAACATTTTACCACATGCAACCCTACCAGCTACAGAGAACGTCGAGAGAGACCATATAAATGCAGCTTCCAAGGCACTGTGGATCACGCCATTGAATTCTGCCTGTTTGATCCCCCTGGAAAATACTGGCAAGCTTGGGCACAAAAGTGGCACCTTTCTTTCTTTCTGCTTCTGTGAAAGTCTTCCTCCCACTTCTCCCAGTTCCCTCCAGGATGGTACCAAATGATTTTGAGCAACAGCAAGACAGCACTGCAATGTTAAATAGAATTTGTTTTTCCAAGGGTAAATTTCCCCCCTCCTGGCTAACTAGTACCTGAGTTAAGGTTGACTGAGAAATGAGAAATTATTTATTTCCCCTTTTAAAATGTCTACATTACTGTAGGCAATTCATGCCAACTGAAGTCTAGGGAAGCGGGCTGTTGTTGGGTTTGGTTACTATAACTTGATACTAATTTCTATCACATTTCAGCTTCTACAGGCCATGTAGCAACTCCCTGTCTTCAGCTAATGAAGCACTTCTAGTCATCTCATTCAAAATTAAAAATATGACATTGCTGTTGTGCCAGATAAGAGATGGGTGTATTCTCTGAATTCTTTTAATTCTTGGTGACTAAATTAGAAACAGGCTGGAAGAAGAGATTTTTCATTACATGACTGCAAATAAATGGTATATAAACCCACTACATCATGTGCTTCAGTAAAACAACTTGCTTCTGTGAGTAGTCGTCTACACTAAAGATTTACTTGAAAATCCTGTGCTTCTCAGAGGAGAGTCACCTCTTTACATTTCAAGGAGTATTACTTGCTTAAAAAGAAACTGGAGAATGTCTTTATTGAAAAGTATGTGGTAGCCAGATGCATTGTAGATAAAAATAATGGTTAATAAATTCAATCCAGAAGGGACAGCAGATTCAGCCTGAATGAATTCAAAAGCTTTGTCAAAGAGAGCAATTCAGTTTTGGCAGCTTAAAAGCTTAGAAAGCCGGTAGGGGATGGGCTGCCAGAAATGTGCTTCTTGGAAGAAGATCTTCTGCTGAGGATACCCTTTAGAAATCGATCTAATCTGGACTTCACATGCCACTCATGCTGTAGCTTAGGATGTGCAGGGTCTGGGTTAAGTTTCCTTTTCTGCCCAATGCCCTGTGTGATTCTGACCATTTCTTTAACCTCCTTGGGCTCAGTTTCCCTTCTATAACATGGAAATAAAAACCAGTGTGCAAATCTTCCTTCTGAGCCTCCCCAGCATGGTATTCTGTTTCCAGAATAAATTGCTGAAGATTGCAAGGACCATATATATCTGATCTATAAAGTAGGTTGATCTGTAAAAAAAAAGCTGCTGTAGTTGAACTAAACCATCGTTTTCTCCTATAAAATGCGAAAGCAACATCATGTAAAAATCCAGTGGAATTGTATTGGCACAGGTCAAATCGCTGTGAAACAAGAGGCAGCACTGGAAAAGCTGTGCTCTCTGTTTTGTCATCCTGTGTTAGGATGGCTTAATGTTCAGGCAATGCAGATCTGCAGGAAGGAGGTACATACCCACTGCCCTGTCACAGTATTTGTGACAGTTGGTTAAAGCATTGTCCCTCAAGCATTTGTTAAAGCAGTTTAAAAAAATCTTTTTTAAAAAGCAGTAAAATACTAAATCACTATCTCATAATACCTGTTCTAGTTCTACCAGTTACATACAGTGTTTTCTTCGTGCTTTTGCTGTTAAAGCCTTACTGGGACCACAGTCCCAGTTTCCTCACCCAGGGTGAGATGCTGGGTCTGAACACCAACATGTTAAGCCAAAGCAGCTGCAGCACTTCCCACTTAGTCAGACACCGGTCTGTGTATAACTCAGGGAAATAGATCTGTCTGAGTTCATGCTGAGCATGTTCTTAGCTATGAAAGTAAAATCTTCTTCCCCTCACAGGTTTTAAAATGTGACCCTGTTTTCCAGACAATATCACTGACCACTTACTTTAAGTTCTGCATAAAACTGGCAAAAGCTCCCACTGTTGCTGTTAAGGTGCAAGAAGAAGTCTCATCTGTTTTGCCTAGTTAACTTGGGTGAGTTTTACAGCATTTACCCCATGTTATCCTTGGAGGTCTGGTACAATGAAGACATTGTCTAACCCCAGCTGTAATTATTGGTAAGAACAGAAAGAGGAGGGGAAGTGGAGGAGAGATGAGAAGAGCATCCCTTAGGGCACATGGCAATCCACCTGTGACGTTTGGGACGCAGTGTTGAATAGCTGTCTGTTGTGGAGACCAGCAGGGCTTTTGTGCTATGATGGAGAAACCTGAACATATTTGGGTTCAGCTGCGGGCCAAGGCAGGAGTGGGTTTGGATTTGCTTGCTGCCTCATATGAAACAGCCTAATCTGAGAGAAGAAGGAGAGGGAGAAGGTGGTATCAAAGTTGTCATATCCTGTGTCAGAAGAAATGAGGGAAGAAGAAGTCGTTTCTACTCGGCCAAGAAGAGAACTGTAGTCAGGGTGAAGAGCTGATGGGTCCCCTGCAGTCGTTGGGCTTGGATGTGGTGAGGAGCAAATGACAGAAACGCTGCCGCTGTGGAAGACCTACCCAAAAAAAGTCCAAGAAACTGATGCCCTCACAGGGCTGTAAGTGCCAAAAGAGCTGGGAGGTGGGCCAGGGCGGGCAGATGAATATACCTCGAATGGCTGTCACAGGAGCAGAGGTAGCGACTGAAGAGAAGGGAAGATGTGGATTTTGGAGGTGCTTCTGGGACTTCAGTTGCAGTGAGGGTCTCCTGAAGAGAAGCCAGCAAGATCCTCTGGCAGCTGAGAGGGGAAACAGGGAGGGTGGGAAAGCAGAAAGCGGGAGAAGACGGCACAGAAAATGCAGCCCATGAAAAACAGAATAACAAAAGACAAAGGGGACAAGGAAAAGTGTTACCTTTTTGAGCCACACATTCTTTCACTTTATTAGGCCAACATGCAAAGGCAGTCCAGGGGCAGATCACCTTTGTGGGCCTCTGCATCACAGTTACGGGTAGTGGCCATCTCAAAATGCCCCACTGCAAGACATGTGAGCTCATCTATGTCTCCACTGCATAGGATGAAACCTTTCTTTTTTTTTTTAAAAACCAGCATTTTCTTAAAAATTAATGCTTAGGATACCTCCAAATTACTGTAACCTCCTGTTCTTTCTTAGCAAGTCCAGCCTCAGAGTAACCATAGCAACACCAAGCACCCATTTTCTCTTTTTACCCCCAGTTGTAACCACTGTCAAGGAAATTAGCCCTGGCTTTGCCGCAGCACCGGGGAGGCTGTGCATGACTGCATATGTCTTCAAGTTCAGGCCTTCAGCAGAAAGCCCTAAACATCTGTAGATAAAAAGGTTATTTTCCCCATGAACTTATCTCGTTCTGATACAAGAGTCCTGCTTTGCCCTGTAACGATGCTAATTAATGGTTTTCACTTCATTCCCATTGCCACACACCATCACTCTCCAAGCACGAAGCCTGTTAGTGCCTCCATCATCTTGAGATGCCTGTGAGCTTCTTTTCCCAGACCCTCAGCCAGCACCAGAGTCAGATGTTTATATTTTTTCATTTGCTTCACTCTCTGTGGATCATTCGATTTTCTCAGCCTAAGGCAGCCTGCCAGAGTCAAAGTAGTAAATGAACTTGTTCTCCTTATGGTTTCTAGTCATCCTGCGTGACTGCTGAATTGCCCTGTGTGGCCCCACCTTTCCGCTGAGGCTCACGAAGATATGGAGGGACCACCAGCTCTTCTGTCTCGTTACGACCAAACAAGGAGGAAAACCTCTTTTCAGTGTCAGAAGTGTTCTCAGTGTGTTTCACCTCTAGCAATAGCATCCTTCTGCTTGCAAACTTGTGCTGGGTTTAGTTGGGATAGAGTTAATTTTCCTCACAGTAGCCATTACGAGGCTACGTTTTGGGATTTGTGCTGAGAAGAATATTGACAACACACTAATGTTTTTAGTTGTTGCTAAGGAATGTTTGTACCAAGTCAAGGACTTTTTCAGTTTCTCATACTGCACCTGCATTCCCGGCTTCTCCTCTGCAAGAAGCTGAGAGGGGACAGCTGACCAAGCTGACCGAAGGGATATTTCATGCTGTCAAATGTCATGCTCAGTATGTAAGTTGGGGAATTGTCTGGGAGAGGAATCGCTGCTCAGGGACTGGCTGGGCATTGTCTGGCTGGTGGTTAGTGGTTGTATAATTTTTTTTCCTTCCCTTTCCCTTTTTTTTTTTTTAAATAATCACATAATATTACCACTATTAATAACAATTAATAATTATTATAGCAGTAGTATCATTACCTATTATTAGAAGTATTATCATTATGTAATTTGTTTTCAGTTATTAAAGTGTTTTCATTTCAATCCACAGGTTCTCTTACCTTTTTCCTCTGATTCTCCTCCCCATCCTAGTGGGTAGAGGAGGTGAGGAGCAGCTGTGGCACTTAGTTGCTCAGTGCAGCTAAACCACAACAAAGCTGAAACGATCCTTATTCTTACAGCACACCCCATACCACCACTAGAAATAAAGAAGTACATACAAGTATCAGAGATAGCTGACAAGCTGAAGACAATTAGTGCTCTCTCTGACCCCCAGTCACACAATCTGCTGACCTGCCAGCTTCCCTCTCACCAACATCCCCAGTACTGTGTTTTGCCATGAAAATATTCCAAAGTACAGCTCAGTGCATGAGAAACACAGTATGGTCAGGGGCACATGTAGCTTGCACGTCGACGCAGGCTGTAGCACTCACCCAACACAGTGCCATCTCCTCCAGCTCTGCTATCCCTTTTGCACAGGATGGCTCTTGCAAAATTCCACAGTAATTAGGTAAAACGAGCAGGATCCCCTTGGTTTGCCGCAGGACGAATGCTACAAGACTGACCTACACCACAGGTGCCTTCCCAGACCTTGACTTGCCTTATTTATGGTGGTGTGTTGGAAGTGATCCCTGGGGTGGCCAAAACATTATGGAGACATTGCAGCCGACCCTGTGGCAGTCAGCAGAATTACTCCATGTGCACAGAGTGAGGGCAGATGACAGTATCAGGCTGCTTGGATGAGGTGTGATTAAAGGAAAATAAAAACAACAGCCTGACTTAATTCTATAGCTTTGTATGTGTCTGTGCCACTCACCTGTTTGTTTGGGGTTTTTTTCCTACAGGGATTGCTACTGCTTTTCTGCTTTGTCCTTAATGACTAAACCCTTTCTGTGGGAAGCTGGCTGCATACATTACCATTTTGTCCTCTAACAGCCCTAGGTTTGCAGGCTATGAGGCCATTCCTTTCCACGGTGACATCAGCCAGAGGAGGATGTGATTTATTTTAGCACGATGCAACTCCTTGTAATTGGAGTTATGCTGCCGCAAGAGCCACGGGCTCCCTCCACAGTCTGGAATATTTTGACGCAGTGCAAAGACTCCTCCTTGCGATAACAAAAGAGATGTTGAGAGACGTGCTCGACAGAGCTCCATTGCCGGAATTAACGCAAGTCTTGGAAACAACATCCCAGGCCTGGGAACCGGGAGCGGTGCACCCAACCATGCTCACCCCGCTGGCCCCACCGTGGGCAGGGCTGTGGAGTCAAGCATGCATCCACCTGGGTTACTGTCACCTGCCACCAACAACAGGGAAGAGCACGCTGGAGAAGGGCAATGCCTTCTTCGTTTCCCTGCAAAGCATCCCGCTCTCCTCTGGACACGTAAAGCTGCTCTGCTGTTTCCAAGGTGATGCCTGGAGGTGAAGTCTGTTATATATTCTCTTGCAGGTAGCAGCAGCTGTAGCCGAGAAATGCCCTTGGATGGGCCATTGTTTGAAAGGAGGTAGGAAAAAGGCAGAAAGAAAAGATCTGTTTGCAATAATTTTTTGAAGACTGGTAAGAAAAAAAGACAAATTAGGGCATTTATTTTATGAGATGGTGTTTTCTAATGCAGTTCAAGTCCTTGCACCTGTAAATGATCATTGTACCTAAACCGTAAACAAAATTAGTCATTTGATCCTGGTTCAGCTCTGTCCTCTAAGGTGGTGGTTACAAAAGCAGTTCGTGACTAATATTGTCCTGAGTTGCCTGAGAAAGACTCTGGTTTCTCACTTCAAAAATCAAAAGGTGTATGTTCCTTTTCACGGGCTTTTTAGAGGAAGGGCTT
The DNA here is from genome assembly GCF_000690775.1 of Eurypyga helias. Lineage (NCBI taxonomy): Eukaryota > Metazoa > Chordata > Aves > Eurypygiformes > Eurypygidae > Eurypyga > Eurypyga helias. The sequence continues at coordinate 14,529 of NW_010271757.1, forward strand.
TCTGTGGGTGTCGCACTTGGCCCCTTGCTGCTCTGGGGCCTCCTGAGATCTTGGGGAACATTTTCCATACTTTGAAACATCTTTTTGGAGTTTCTTCTCCAGAGTTTTGCCACAAACCAAAACCCACATTTATTTTAAGCATCATTTACCCTTACTGGAGTCTTTCTGTTGACCTCCTTCAGCTCAGAATTCCATAACACCCTGTGGTTTTGCAAGCAGTGGACACTTGGTTTAACAGATACATTTCAGTCTGTGCCCAAAGAAAACAAACAGCTGACCCCAGAAGAGGCTTGTCTCCTTTACGGTTTTCCTTCTGGTAATTCTGTGGGGAAGTCCTGTACGTGCTTGGACATAACGAGCGTTTCTTTAAAACGTTAAAATCTGTTCTTGCAGGGTAGTCTTTGATGTCCAGCTGGTTCAGACCCACACCTTGTCTGGGCTATCATCTCCAAGCAATCAGTGCCAGACATTTTAAAGGAAAATTGATAAAACCAGTACCGGGCTTTGAACACAGGTGGTTTGTAGGACACCTTTTCCCAGGACAATTTTGCTCAGTCCCATAGAGTTTCAGGTGAAATTACAGCTGAGAGATGGGGAGTGGTGATACAGCACAGATGTTTGAATCCTGTCATCAGCCTGTTGAAATGTGCTGGAGGTTGGAACAAGCCAAGGTCAGTTCCAGCCTGACCAAGAAACTCCTCAAGTCCAGAAAACTGGGAAGGAGGAGGATGGATTGAGATGAAGAGAGCTCTGGCCATCTCCCCTCCTCCCTGCAGTCCTCACCAATAACGTAACGGGGTTATGGTCATACACCCAAGCACTCACTGAGCTTGAGGTCTTCTCAGCCCTGGTCTCTGATGCAAAGGAGTCTGGGCTGGTGTCTGCAGTTGCAGCAGAGGAATAAGTAAGCCATCCACCACAGCAGCATTTTGTTTTGGTGTTAAAACGCGATAGACAGCAAATGTATTTATGTCTCTGTGAGCTGGGTGGTTTATTCCCCTGCCTTCTCAGGCGTGAACTTACCGGAGCACTGCCATTCCCAAGGCAGGATTCCCTTTGCAGAGGAAGACCCGGGGGGACTCTCCTGCTTCGCAAGCAAGATGCAGAGCATGACCTATATTGCAAAGGAGTAACCTCAGGGCAAATCTTGCAGCTCCCCATTACCTGTTAGCACTCCTTAACCTGGCACAGCACAGAGATGGTGCGGACAGCTTCCTGCAACCCTCCAGCTCAGGGCTGGCCCCATCCTGGCTCTGTCCACAGCAGGATGGTGACCATGAAAGAGCTGCTGATGGCTCCGGCATGGTGCCTGAGCATCAGTGTGGGGTGCTGCGAAGCCTCTGCCTCCACATCCAGTGGCACAGCACCTCATTAGGTCATGTATTTGTTGTCAGGACCCAGAGAAATTGGGGTGGGGTGTGGCAGGGAATTAGTGGAAGTTTATTTTCCATGGAAAATGATGAAAGCCATGTGCAAAATCAAAACCACGCTGACCCCTGTGCTGTGCGAACCCTAGGCTTACAGCAGCTCTGCTTTCTGGCTACGTAAGAATATGCATATTGACTTGCCGTGCTGAGTTCCAGGCAGCAGCGTGGTACATCTGGAAGGCACCATATGTGTCTGAGTTAGGGCATTATTTCAGCAGCATTTTGTGTATCTAGTCACCAGCAGATTATAGACATAAGCATTTGTTCTAACTGGCTAAGGGAGCATCAGGGAGCAACTGTTTCAAAAGAAATCTCTCAACGCTTACCCCTGTTGGTGAAATTTACAGCCTTTTAAACTGTCTCCAACGTACTGAACTTGTGCAACACACTCGTTATTGATTTATAACTGTTCAAAGTGCATTCAGGGCTTGCAACAAGGTGCAAGGCAGACGAGGGCGAAGGGAAAGGGGCTGCCGCAAGCAAGGGCTGTAGTCCCCTTGCTGGGAAGCAGTCCCTGTCCCTGGCTTGGGCTGCCTCCTGTAACGCAGCAGGCTGCATCCATGCCGCAGCTATGTGGGTGAGAAGGTGCCCTGCCCTGTCCCGGGGGGGCTGTTGCCTGTCCCCCCCTCTGGCACCCAGCTGCCCATTGAGGAGCGGGCTGTGCATCTGTATTGCCAGGAAACACAGGTGGGACCACACCTCGAACACTGTGGTCAGTTTTAGGCCCCTCACTACTGTCTAAGACAGACATTGAGGTGCTGGACCATAAGGAGTCCCCGCCACCTCTTCTGATCTTCTCCCACTGGGTGCATCTCCTCCAGCAAAGCACCAGGCATTTTGGGGCTGGAAGCCGCAGATGCAGCAAGAAGAGCAGCCTAGCGGGGGGAAAATGGGGAACTCAACCAGAGAACAGGGTCAAACCCCTTGCTCACGGCCAAGGAACGTCGTCACAGGAGCAGCTCCCCGGGCTTTCCCATTCTGAAGCAGTTTTCTCCCTCTTCTCCTCATCAGGTTGTGCCCTTCAGGGAAAGGTGCAACCAGACTGCTTATGATCTGGACTTCCATCAGCTCCAAAACCCCCAGGACTGGTACAAACTCTCCCGTCAGCATTGGGCCCACCTGTTGCTTGGCCACATCAGGCCACTGAAGGCACCCAACACCTCCCCTGCGGCTGAAAGCAGCTTCCAGCACCAGGACGGACCGCTGCTGGCAGGGAGCCAGGCAGAAACACATCTTGCGCACATCTTGCGCAAGAATACCAACGTTTCATCCTTCAACTTTAAGGGTCCTAAAACTTCAGAGAACTTTGGAGGGGTTGGTTTGCAAATGACCCAAGGGCACAAGAGAAGTGGAAAATACTTCCCTGTGAGGTGGAGGGGCTCAGAGCAGACACAAGCCAGCAGCACCTGGCTGTGGCCGTGGCTGAGAGTGAGCAATTACCTCAACTGGCATTTCTCCAGGACCCTGGGATTAATGATCATGTTCGCATAAGAAGTGTCAGGAAACCTATTACCTCCCCATAAATACTCAACAGCATTTTAGAGAGTTAATTTATTTTCCTTTCCTCCTCTCTTCTGCAATTTGCATTATCAGTTCCTAAATATATTACAGCACGCTTTACCCCCATTCATCGCTTCAAAGGCTTCCCTGTAGCAATTCCGTAAGTAATTCACTTCTTGATCTTGTAACTCCAGCACATATTGTCAACCACAGGAATTCTACTTTAACCCAAATCACCATACTTTTGAATGTTAATGTCCATTATTTTCATCTACTCTACAGTAGTAGAAAGAAAATATGTTGGTCTAGCTGGAACCATTAGGTGGAAATCTGTATAATGGAGACATCCCAATGCTGCCTGTTAATCTCTCCAGTGGAGTTGAGGGCATTTGGAAAATATCAGTTTTCACTTTCCTCATCTCTCATCTCTAATCTGAGGCATAATTTCTTACTCTGCACGGACCCTAGAGTAAACAGAGTGATCATCATTTAAGCACATCTGGCATTCTCACCTCCAGGAACAAAATAGGATGTGAATTTGTAAGTCAGAGGTCCTCAAATCCTCACTGGCCCATGGGTGAGCGATGCGGTGGCAAGCTCACCCATCGCAAGCGGCACGGGCACCTGTGCACAGCAGCTGGGACATCCCTGTTGTCCTGCCTACTGAGGACAGCCATGAAGCTCCCTTCCTGAAGTCTGACCCTTATACATATAAGAATATATATGTATTCTGGCCTTTGCCCCTCCGAGTAGGAGAGTGAGTCTTTCTTTCTGCAGTGGCAGTATCTTATGGTGTTGGCAGTCTTTTGCCCTACCTCAGCCAGAGGATATGGAAAACACTTTGCCTGGCCTTTGCTCCTGGACTGGCCCACCCCGATGGTGCAACTGGCAAAGGCACAGCTAACTCACCAGTGGTCAGACCCCGACATGCCACGGCAAGGGGAGACACTGCTGCTCACCTGTCAGCACCTCGGAGGGTAAAACGTACGGTGAGATATCAGTGTGATGCCTGGCTCACAGCCGAGCGCTGAAGAACGAACGAACCACAACGACGTGTTTTAACATTCGCCGTTAACCTTGAATGGTGCCTTCCCTCCCATACTGGGTCTGCTATCGCAATACACTTCAATATACTAAATACTCACGTTAAACCCTCTCTAACAGTTCCCTAGATAAGCTAAATAAAAGTCATCTTTCTTCCATACGTCCCACCAAGATACCTAATCATCTCCACTGTTTTTTTCTTTGCTTCCTTAATATTACCAGTACGTGGCTTAAACAGGAATTGCCAGCTTATCATCTGCTTTAATAACAAGGGTTTAATAATTGCAGGTATAATTATTCACAGCACTGACAGAATTTGCTGTTCACCACTAATTTCTTTAAATTACTGCAGGAATAAAGCAAAAAACAGACTGGTTAGCAAGACATTCATTTCTAATCAAGTTTCTTTACTGTTGTTAAATAAACAGAATCTTCAACCCAGTGTTCTGAAAGGATTTCATCACAATGTAAAAAAAATACAGCTAATGGTTGCTTACATGGCTACATGCTTTGGATTTTGGTTAGAAACACTAATCCCAGACCCCTGTCAGAGTGTGCATCCACACCAAAACAGTGCAGGACCAGCCAACAGCATATTCCACCACCTTATTTTCATCCTATTTATGTTTTGATTATTCCCACAACCAGAAAATAGGGAGACACAGCACAAAACCCTGAACAAAGGATTGGCACAAACCCCCATCCCTCCTTGAGCTGTCACCTCCTCCTCTCCATGAGATCAGTGCATCTGAGGGGACATTTCCCATGTGTTCCCACCTGGAACAAGGCCCTTTGCCAGAAGAAATACAGCAGCAGGATGCATCTCCCCAGGCCAAGCAGGACAGGTTGGCATGGGACGGTTTCCCCTGCTGGGTCCAGGGTGATGCTGCAGCAGTCCATGAGGCAGGAGCAAGGTTACCTGGTTTGGGGGGGTGAGCGGCAGCCCTGGGAACCCTGCCTGTCCAGGAACAAGCTGAAGCTGTGCTGTCAATCAGCAGGCTCGCATCGAAGCTACAACAGACACACAGGTTCTTCTGACCTAGCGAACCACGCTGCATCCCGGTCTGGCTAACCACAGCTCTGGGCATCGATACGGTGCGGAGCGGGGTATGCAGGACACCAGCCCAGGACGGCAGGTAGTTCCCAGCCTACAAACACAAGACGTTACCCTAGGGATCTCTCAGATATTAAGGGTGTGGTCTTGTGGGTATTGGCCAAATCAGATGGGGAAGCCCAGCGGGATGACTGGGGAGGTTAGATTTGGTAGCCTTGCTTGTGTCCACAAGAGCTACGCATTGCAAGTTCACCTGTTAATCAGTGTACAGGAAAGTAGAGATGAATAAACATTTATTTTCAAAATAGTTTCAAAATAAACTTTGCCAGGCATCCTAGCAGATATGAAACAACAACAAAAAACCCCAGTAAAATCCTACACAATAGCTAGGTAGCAATGCTGAGGTATAACAAGAGTATATATATTTGGCAAACCTAATAAAGCACCTCTACTGACAGAGACCCCTTGGTACGACAAAAGCACTTCAACTATGGTTTAGCCAGAAGTGTCAGAAAATCTGTCCTTTGCAAGCATTAAAAATCGTGAGGCGTTGAGCTCCCATCCCCAGCAGAGCCCCGGCTGCTCCCGCAGCCCCACTCTCAATTTGTTCAGCTGAGGGGTGCTAACGCCTCACTATGCAGCAGGCATTTTCTTAAATGCTGAAAGACTTAAATTATAACCATCCTATAATTTGGCAGGTTAGAAAAGAAGCTTTTGAAAGAGCCTTGTTAAATGAATGACTTAAACCCTCACCCCAGGCTATTTTTAAAATTCATTTATCTGCACTCCAGCGAGGGAGAAGGCACAAATATATGCACGATCCATGCCTAAAATTTTGATTGCTGAATTAGTTAGAAATAAGCTATGATCTTTGTGGCTATTAATAAATGATTCGGGGAAATGGTGTTGGAACATTGGCCACTGAAATAGCCACAGCTTCATACGCTTCCTCCACAGAGCAAGAATTGGAACGGAATTTACAGCAAAGGAAAGAAGCTGTAGCACACTACCTCCTTGCAGCAGTTTTAACACCTAATTTACACGCTCCCACTGCAATGTGTGTACTTTTAATCAGGCTGATTATGAAGTGCCCACTTGTCATGACACTGCAAATCAAGATATGCATAGAGAGCTAGACGGGAGCCGGCATAAAAAATAATGCTGCTGCCTGTATCCCAACCCACAGAGCCATGAGGCACCTACCCTGCATGTCTCTGCCCTCAGGAGTAGCATGAACTGACGGAGCACAGCAAGGCCATTGCTTCAGCTGAGGTCTCTGCAGTAGGGAGAGTATTTAACCTGGTCCCTTCAGATGCTCTACAGGAGTGGAGGACAGGGGTTGCTACCGCTCTGCCATTGTGTCTGCCACCAGCAATTGGGAAGGGCACAGGGTATTGGAGCAGAGATTGAAGGGATGAACTGCTAAAGAAAACAAGGGATAAACCACTAGTAAGAGGAAGCAGAGGTCCTTCCCCTTCCCATGAAGCAAGGAGAATCCCTCAGTAGATGTGAATGCATTTTTGTGCATTCCCTGGGAAACAAGTTTCCGTATAAATGATTGAAATGTGTTTAAAATGGATGTCTGCAATTACTTATGTAGACAAACCTCTAGACCGTTAACTGACCTCTTTTACCTCTATATTAAATCAGTATCATAACCTGTGATTTTTCTGTGTAAGGTTTTTAATGCTAATGTCTTGTTCATGCAATTTGGGAAAGGAAACAGGTTTTGAAATTAGCAGTTCCCTATTCACATTTTCATTCGCAGTGTATTGCTTTTAACTTCCTTGCCTACAAATTTAAGGTAGATTTAATTAGATTAACATCTAATATGGAAAAAACCCCAAAACCGTCAAGTCTGAACTTACAACACGTGGACAGCAGAGTTACTAGTGGGAATTAAGTCTTTCAAGTTTATGTTGCTGGTGTAATCAAGGGCTTTACTGAATTAAAGATATTGTGACTATTCAATATCTTCTTAAAATGGTTTTAGAGACCTTCATCTCATTCCCAACAAACCCAGAATACATCACATCACCTCCATATTCATCCTCCACATCCAGCACAGGTGGAACCCCTCTCTAAAGAGACATGTCAGGGGGAAGAACTCTCAGACTGCATTTGGACACTGTTCTGGAGACATTCTATGATTCTAACCATTCTATGATTCTATGATTCTCCTTGGTACAGATGGCAAGGGGGAAGCCCTTGCTTTTCCTCTGGGAAGCCC
>NW_010271757.1:21814-23784 GCF_000690775.1 Eurypyga helias
CTGTTCCTCTTACCTTCCCAGAACCCTCAAAGAGAAATTGTAGGAGGAATTAGGATGCCAGAAAGAATATGAAGCAGCCCTACAGCATCTCACTGTTAACAAGTCACCTGTAGAAACTATTCTGAATTTTGTTTTCAGATGAAACAGAGAAACACACGAACACCCAAGCTGTGTTTCACATCATCAGGGAAAAGAAAGATAAGACATAAAATATTTGGAGGTTAAAATGTCCTCTCAAGCCCAAAGGCTCAATCACATGCTCTTGACCTAGAGAGTAAAATAGGTTTAAACATAGCATCATAGAATCACAGGATGGTTTGGGTGGAAAGGCACCTTAAAGATCATCCAGTTCCAACCCCCCTGCCATGGGCAGGGACACCTTCCACTAGACCAGGTTGCTCAAAGCCTCATCCAGCCTGGCCTTGAACACTTCCAGGGATGGGGCATCCACAGCTTCTCTGGGCAACCTGTTCCAGTGCCTCACCACCCTCTCCGTGAAGAACCTCTTCCTGATATCCAATCTAACTCTCCCCGCTTTCAATTTAAACCTGTTACCCCTTGTCCTGTCACTACAGGCCCTTGTAAAAAGTCCCCCCCCAGCTTCCTGGTAGCCCCTTTGAGGTACTGGAAGGCTGCAATGAGGCAAACAGAACATATAAGATTAGCACTCACTACCACCAAGTGTAGATCAGACACAAAGTAAGTACATATGTTTCTACAGTTAACAAAGCTTAGTAGATAGCATTGCATCACCTGTAAGCATTGGCCCAGAGCTGTGTCGCCACCCTGTGGGACCTAACCCACTCAAATCGAGGTTTAAGCTCTGCAACCAGAACGCAATAGCTCTTTGCAGCAGCTGTGGCCTGCTGAGCTGATCCATCTGACATGAACCAGCATTTACCCTTGGTGATTCCCCTTTGCGATTCCTATTTACTGCCTGGCTGCTTGCACACAACTCACCTGCAGCCACATCTCTGTGCTCTGTAATTCCAGTTTCTGGCTCACGATGATCCAGCACCAGTCCCCATGCCAGCCCCTCAGGACCATACTCCCCACTCATCTCACCCTTCATCCCCCAGCTTACATGTTCCACCTGGAGCATGCTTCTTACCTGGCTTCTTAGCCCAGGATAGGTCTTACTGGTCCCAGACTTCAGCTTCACACACTTTGGTATCTGGCTCGTGTTTCATATTTACACCTTCTCTGCTTCAAACTGTGATCTAGAATCAGACACCAAATGAGAACAACTTTCTGCAATTCCTGTATGCTTCAGCCTGCCAAAACATGAGATCGGACTGCAGAGGGTAGTTCTCATGGATCTGGTGTTTCAGCAGAAGCAGAACCAAGGGCTTAACAGAAGGATGTCCAAACAGCATTGTCCTTAAAAGACCCGACTGCTGGTGAACAGCAGGTTACTTTATTGCGTTGCCCTGGCTGACAATGTGATATTCATTTATGACAAAACCATCCACGGTTACAGAACTTGCTCTACTCGCGCAAAGATGGTCTAGCAGAAACCAACAGAGTCATGAGCTTCTCACAGGACAAAGCCAAATGTGCAATGAACTGGCAAATTTTTCATCTCTATTTTGACAGGCACCTGTGCCATATCTGTACGCAACAGCGGGAATGAGTAAGAAATAACAAAAAATTCAGCCCCCTCTTATTCAAGCCCCCTCTTATTCATTCTTATATGAATAAGAGTAGAAGTACAAGGAAAGTGAAAGTAGAAGGAAAGGGATTAGCTGGTTCCTTTCTGACATCGGCTGCTGGTCTAGTGCAGAGACGGTCATAAAACTAACCTCATAACCAAAGACGTAACAAGCAGCAGCTTGGACCTTAAAAAACCTCTATGTACATACAAGTATTTCTTAAGAAAATACAGTTTTATTTGAACACGTGCACAACCTACTGCTCTTCAAATCTTCAGAGCCTTGAAAATGTAACATTTTCCCCCAAAACCCAGCAGA
>NW_010271758.1:0-9387 GCF_000690775.1 Eurypyga helias
GGCTTCCCGGCCCCTGGCCGCCCGCTCACCGCGCTGTCTGCTGCCCGCAGCCGCAGAACGAGTACATCGAGCTGCACCGCAAGCGCTATGGGTACCGCCTGGACTACCACGAGAGGAGGAGGAAGAAGGAGGGCCGCGAGGCCCACGAGCGGTCCCGGAAGGCCAAGAAGATGATCGGGCTGAAGGCCAAGCTCTACCACAAGCAGCGGCACGCCGAGAAGATACAGATGAAGAAGACGTGAGTACCTGCCGCTTCACCATCCTGACCCGCGAGGGATGAGTCGTTAACAGTGTGACATGATGCCTTGTAACAAGGGTCTACTGTTTTCCCCCGAGGTGGCCTCAGAATTAGTGAAACCTGACCCCTTTTTCATGCACGTGTTCCTCGGATTTGTTGCATTGCTGCCAAATCTCGGAAGAATAGTAATGTGTTGTATTTCATCAGAGAGGAAGACTGTAGTCCCTCAGAGTGCTTGGCTGCTTGTTTTAAGTCATTCAGAAATTCCTTAATAAGCTGCATGTCTCATGTTCCTGTCCTGACAGGAATTGACAAGCTTTTATGCGCTGTGCAGTTTGGGTGTTGTTACATTAAGTGAAATTACTAGCTTACCTTGGATATTATTTAGGGTAATTCTTTAAATATAAATATGTGCTTGTTCGCAAGTCAGTCTTCTGAAAGAAAATTTTGAGCAGGCATCAGCTAAGTTAAAAGGATATTCCTGTGATCTAAAAATCAGCCCTTTTTTTTTTTTACGCTTAATACTGAGTTTCTTTCCCTGCAGCATTAAAATGCATGAAAAGAGAAACACGAAGAAAAAGAACGATGAAAAAACACCTAAAGGAGCTGTACCAGCATACCTGCTGGACAGAGAGGGCCAGACCCGGGCTAAGGTTCTTTCTAACATGATCAAGCAGAAAAGAAAAGAAAAAGCCGTAAGTAACTATATTAAAATTCAGATACTGTTACTTGTGACGGGCGACCACTTTGTGCTGCGGATGCTCACGTGTCTTAGGGCCTACAAGCAAAGTCTAAATATTGATATCATATAAAGCCTAAAACCTTGAGTAACTGAGCAACCTAGGACAAAGTAAGCGTATGCCATATCCAGATTTTTCATAACTTCAAATGCTAATTAAAATACCTAGCTATGAGTTGTGTGAAAAGTGTTGTGTACCACTACTTTTTAGGGAAATCTTGGGTTATGTTTTGTTTGTCCTCTTTTATTTAGCAATATGTCATATAAGACTTTTGACGTTTTTTCTTTTTTTTCCCCCTCCCCCTTCCAGGGAAAATGGGAGGTTCCTGTGCCAAAGGTCCGTGCACAAGGCGAAACTGAAGTCTTAAAAGTGATTCGTACCGGAAAGAGAAAGAAGAAGGCCTGGAAGAGAATGGTTACAAAAGTTTGTTTTGTTGGAGATGGCTTTACTAGGAAACCTCCTAAATACGAACGATTCATTCGACCAATGGTAATGTTCATGAACCTCAAAGAATGTTTAAGTAATAGTTTGTGGCAAGGAAACTTTCTTCTGTGATAATGCATTTGATTAATACTGGTGTAGACCATTCCGGTCGCTTTTCTTGCGGAAACATAAACTTAGACCAGACTGAGGGTGGGGAGGTGCCCCTGCAATCAGTCTGTGTTGAAGTAACTCTGCTCTTACTCCCGTAGCTCAGATGATGCTAAGAAGTTAAAGCTGCAAGGCATCCAATTAGCATGGGAGGGTCTTTGGCAAAAACACTTCGAAGAGATGTTAAAAGTTGGAGGCTTCTTTTTCCGATCTGCTGTGATTTTTGTCAGCTGTGGAAGCCGACGCCGTATCTCCCTCTTCTGGCTTGTTGAGCAAGCTTGAAGCGCAGCCCTGACCGTAGGCAACGGAAGCAGCGTGCTTCCAGCTTGACCTGTCTTGCACAGCTGCAGGAACAGTGCCTGGGCTCCAGCATCCTGGCAGTGCACAGGAGGAAGAGTTAGATTCACCAAGAGAGCGTGCGTTTTCTGCAAATACTTGTTCCTGTTTTTCTCACAGGAATCCACAGAACCATTGTGTGGGCTGCCTGTTAGATCGTACCTTGTCACTGTTTTGATAGTCATCTTACACACCAGCCTTGGATAGGTTTTTATTGACAGAGAGAAAGTTACGATACCTAATAGTAAAGTACCCTTTGTGAACCACAGGCTGCTAGATAGGAAGTGCTGTAAGAGATGGGTATGCCGTATTTTACGATATGTTAAAAGGTTTTTTCAGTTTTACAGGAATAAAGGAAAAATTTCTAGCCTTAAAGACTAGAAGCATCGTTAAATGTGTTATCACAACACTTCATTTCTTACGGAACAGAAGCCATCCGAGGTAGCAAGTATTCTTATTGTACTACTATCAAGAACTGGCATACTGAAAATATGGATGGAAAAGTTTATTTGGTAATTAATGGTGTTTTTAAACAAATGTGGCGTTCTATAGTAGGCAGACAGCATTCTGTGTTGTAGGTTCTTCGTTCTTCTTCCCAGTCTCTCAAAACATAATGCTGAAAGTTGTTGGCCACGAGGGCTTACAGAAAATATTAACTCCTCCTAACACTCCTTTTGCAACAGGGCTTACGTTTCAAGAAGGCACACGTGACACATCCTGAACTGAAAGCGACTTTTTGTCTACCCATTCTCGGTGTAAAGAAGAATCCTTCGTCTCCTCTGTATACAACGCTGGGAGTGATTACCAAGGGTACCGTCATCGAGGTGAACGTGAGCGAGCTTGGCCTCGTGACACAAGGGGGCAAAGTTATCTGGGGTGAGTAGTTAAGCTAGCCTACTGCAGAACTGCTTTTACAGGCTTTAACTCCTCATCGCCTGAGGTATTGCGAAGACAGCGTCCTCTCACTGTCATCATTGATGCGCTGTTAAATGTCGGGTTTGGGCTGCAACAAGCAACCGCTAGGCAGCTATAAAAACGCTGGTTTTGAGTTTTAATTTTGGGCTTTCCACTCAACACACCTCCAAAATCAAACTGGGTGAACAAAGGCTCGACTGGCTTGCCGCTATCTCACATTGAGTGGTGCCACACGTCTTTTTGTGGACTTCACCATGTGAGCTGTGAACAATCATAACCGTGTTTTCAGTGGAAGTTCTGTGTAGAAGTATCTTCACAGGATCAGGCTGATGTAACAGAGAGCCTGACTTGGACTGCAGCAGAACCTATGAATTATTTTTTTAAATCTACCCAGAACTCTCAATAATCCATTTATAAAAAACAGCCTGAATTAAATACTCTGAGAACCTAATTGTGCAGCTCAGCAGAAGGTAGATTTCAAAATGCATTTCAGTTTTGGAAAAGGAATTTCCTACATATTTTTTTTTTTTATAAAGAGACTTGTGGATTGAACTTGCAAACACAGAAAAATCTCATTTGTGATATGAACTACTTCAGGCTTTTGTAGACATTTTAATTACGTTTTCTCTTCAGGGAAGTACGCACAAGTGACAAACAATCCAGAAAATGATGGCTGCATTAACGCAGTGCTACTTGTTTGATACTCAGCATTGGACGTGGGCTCCTGTGAAATCAGCGCAGTTTCAACAAGTTTTCAAGATCTCCGGAACCTTCAGCTGTTCAAGAGCATTGACCCCAGAAGCTGGTGACTGCTCAGATTTTTGTATTTATTGCGTTGGCGCAGCCAAACACTGTCCAAATAAAGTGAGTCAGTTTTCACGTTTTGCCTACGTGGTACTGGTTTCGATATCAAGCTTCTCCGTGTTTTTACAGTAGCAGGTTCCTACCTTAGATGTATTGTATAAATACGTAATTCGGTCCGCAGTGGGTTTCTGTGCAGGTGGGGTTCGGTAGCTGGCGCGGCAGCGCAGGATCGGCTTTTGAGAGAAGCTCCCCTGGCTCCAAAGTCAGATCTGCCTCTGGCCATGGCTGAGCCAGTCAGTGTCTCTGTGAATTGACTTATTTAAGTGGGGAGGGTACGAAATCGGGGAGAATCAGTGAGGAGAGAGGATGTGAGAAATGGGGTGAGGAGGTTCCCCTGCAGCCCGTGGTGAGAGGGCAGGCTATGCCCCTGCAGCCATGGAGGGTCACACGGAGGCAAAGATCCCCCTGCAGCCCAGGGAGGGCCCCACACCAGGGCAGGTGGCTGTGCCCAAAGAGCCTATGACTCTGGGAAGCCTGGACTGGAGCAGCCTGCTCCTGGAAGACTACATGCTGGAGCAGTTTGTGAAGAACTGCAGCCCATGGGAAGGCCTGATGCCAGACAGGAGGAGGTCCCCCGTGGGATGGATCCCACAAGTCAGGAGGGAAAGCATACAACAACCCCAAGGAGGAAGGAGTGGCAAAACCAGCATGTGGTGAACTGACTGGGAAACCCCCATCCCCACCCTGGGAGTTGAATTGAGGATGCTCAAGGAACGTGGGCGAGTTAGTTCCATCCTCAGTTGAGTTGGGGGTTGAGATCTGCGCTGCCAACTTGACCTTTACCCCAGTCACTTGCTGGATTCTGCTGATGGCTAATCCAACAGTCTTGTGACCTTGCAGGGGCAAATCTTTCCTCCGTTACCTTTCCAAGCTCCTCCTCAGAGGCTGTGGTTAGCTCAAGCACACAGACTTACATGATGCCGTTGGCAAAACACGCAGAGTTACATAGTACAACTGCAGCTAAAATTAATATCCAACTTTCAGATGCTGCCATTACCTCCGATCTTTCTCCCTTTCACTTCTGTGGCTGCATTAGCGGAAAGAGTAAAGGCTGGAGGGCATAGCACTGTAGGTCCAGGCAAGAGGAGAACAGTTTCAGAAGTTTGAATTTACAGAGTTTGTAGGGGTTTTAAGATGTGAAATTTGAGAACAGCGTGACAACCCTGATCGTACAACTGCTGGTAAGCTATTGTGGTGGCTGTAAGAAACATTCAAGGAAGGACTAAAGCTCACAAGCGTCGACTGATCGATACATACGTTTAGCCTGCATCCTGAAAATACAAGGAACAAAAGCTGCTTCTATACTGGAAGCTTTCGGCAACACTATAACTTTCCAGTCAAGAATCTGGCGATAAACGAACGTAGCACAACCTGTCGCTACGGATAAACACACTTGCCAGTGTACATGCCTGCATTCAACCAGTACTGCACCTCAAACCAAGGAGCTTTTAACTCAAAATTCCAAGTCAAATCCTGACAAGCTTTCTCCAGCAGGAAACTTTCAAACGGAACACTTACAGTTCAGGATCCAGGATGAGAACAGGTTCCCGCTGGGGTTTTTGGCATTGGCAGGTTTGAGGCTAGGGGTGGTCACAGCTGCAGGGAAGCGGGCCACACAGCAGAGGACAGCGTCACAGAGTAGTTAAGGTTGGAAGGGGCCAAGCTGCGAGGGAAGATTTATTCTCTGCTTCCTATCAGCAGGCGGTGTCAGCCACTTCCCGGGAAGCAGGACTCCGGTACGCACAGCAGTTGCTCTGGAAGACAAACGTAAATAACAAATGCCCCCACCTTCTTCCTCCTTTTCTTGGCTTTTATTGCTGAGCAGACCTCACACGGTATGGAACATCCCTTTGGTCGGCTTGGGTCAGCTGTCCTGACTGTGTCCCCTCCCACGGCCTTGCCCACCCCCAGCCTACTGGGAGAAAAAAAAGTTGGGAATACTGGAGAGACACCTTGGATGCTGTACGAGCACCTGTGCTGCACATCGACCAGCAACATGGACAGAACACTTATATCTTCTACAGCCGACTAGAGAACATTACTACATTTAGTGCTACAAATACGTAACGTGTCAGCTGAGTAACACAAAAAAAAAAGACAGTATGTTAACGCGTGGTGCTGGAGGGAGTGCGTTACAGCGTTTCTAGTTGGTCTGTCTACAGGTAACTGTGTTAGTAACTGCTCAGCTTGTGTCATTTTGCACAGTTAGTGTGAACAGCAGAATGCATGACGTAGCATACAGAACAGCCTGTTCTACAGCGATTTTTATGGAAGCCTGATGCATAAGCCAAGTACAGGAAATTGTTTTAATTGATAAAAGATTTTTCAATTAATAATCTTTGAGCTTTTAAAGCTTGTCGGTAGCAGACAGAGTGTAAAGCGATGCTAGTTCTAAGTGAACTGAACCACTTCAAAATATTCCTCCTGTATAGTAGAAGGGACTCAAATATTAAAAAAAAAACCAAAACAAAAATCACAAAATATAAGTTTAATTACTACTTCAAAACATTTCAGAAGCAGCCAAGACAGTACTAAAAAAGGAAGAACTAACACTGTAACAAGACTGAAGTACAATAGTCTACATATCTTTCATAAGGTTTATAAACAGGGTATCACTAGTTCAGAAAACATCTAACACCACATTTGAGAAAATAAACTTAGAAGTGTATCCCCTTAGAAATAAGATCTTAGAACGGTCACTTAAAGCAGATGAAGCTGAAACTTAGGCCTATTTGTTGCCACACAACTCAGTAGTATTGATGACATTGTAAATGATTGACTTGACTGACATCTGCAAATGAAATGGTATTAAAGAAAAGCAACAAACTAAGGTCAGACATCACTTCAAATAATTTAAAAGTACTTTTGAAATAAGACAGGGCTGTGAAACATGAGAATAGCAAACCAGAATTCTGCATGAAAAAAGAGACCAAATGAGAATGTGGGAGCAGCAAAGGAAAACCTGTGAGAGGCATGTGAATGAATGTTGGATTCAAAACCAAAGCCATTTACCACTTAAGTGCAAGGCTAAGGCTACAAATTAATGTTTGTAAACTCTATTCCTAGACTAAATAAAGCTCAAAAATAATACTGCTTGCTTTCATTGTATACGTGTAGTTGCACAGCATGTGGTACAAACTTGTATAAAGCTGATGTTTTAATCGTGGGTTGCTGGTACAGTAAGATCTTAAAAATTCTTTAAGTATTTGATGGTAACAATGTAGACAAAGTAAAACCCTATGTTTGGGTTAATGTCTAAGTTATAGTGACACCATTTAATTTAGTATTAAATATAGGCATTGATCTTCTGAGGAGGACCATTAGTCACCAGCTTTATTGTATAAGACCCATAAAACATTAACAACTATACCCTTGAAGAGGAGCTAAGGACTGTTAACAGGGAACATCCTGCCCCAGACAGCACTGAAAGCTGGATGATGACCAAAGCAGCATGGAGCCAGCAAAATCCACAGTAATTAGGGTAAAGGTGGCAGGGGGAGATCACAACCATGGACCCAATTGAGGAACTATGCAAATTACCCCCCTACACCACCTAGGAGCATGCATGCTAATTAACCAATAAGATAATATGGTAACTACTAACCCATTAATGGAACCTTGGGTAGGTTTTCTGCTGTTTTACTGATCATGTAACAAGATAAATACGTTGCAATTCCTTTGGGAAGTGTGCTAGCTTAGTGGAATTACCACCTGGCACCCATCTTTGTGCAAACATGAAGTATCTCATCTCTAAGACTGGCCTGTTGCACACTGGATACCAGACCCCCGCTTGTGGGAGACCAGTTTTCTGGTGATCCAGATAGGACAGCCATGAACCTTGCTCTGATTGTCCTGCTGCTCCAGACAAGAGTCAGGACCTGAAGGACTCCAGCACACGCGGACCTCTTGATCGGGCAATCCAATGGTTCCTCCCTACAGCTGGATGACATGCAACTCAATGGTGCAACACGAGATATTTTGGAGGAGGCAAGTGATTACAGAGGTAAGTAGCTGCTTGCAGAGTTGTCTGGAACTGCTCTGTGTAAGATATGTCAAGAAAAGCCCACCGCAGGAGCTTTCAAAGGCTTCTTATTCTCACAGGGGGTCAGAATCCAGAGTTGCTCTGCATAAGACATACCAAGAAAGGCCTGCAGCAGCAACTTTAAGCAGTTTATGCCCACAGGGGGTCAGAATCTGGTGTATGAAGCCATGGGTCAAGAATTTTTTCCTGAGAAATAATGTGTAGTATGGGTGCAGCTGCCTCTACCCAAGTGTCCTGTGTACTCCCTTAGGATGCATCCTAAAAAATTAGAAAAAATTTGGAGGGAATGCCATAGAGAAAGATAAATTAAAAGCTTATTGTGCCCAGTGGTGGCCAATGTATGAACTGGAGGATGGAGAAAAATGGCCAGAGAATGGATCATTGAATTACAAAACTTTTGCAATTAATCCTGCTTTGTAGAAGGATGGATAAGTGGGATGAGGTTGCACATGTTGATTTGTTTTTTGGTTTAAGGCACAGTTATAAAACCTGAAAAAAGTAGGTTGATGATGGATGCTGCTGATGGAATGTATGTATTAGCAGAAGGTGTTCATGGGAAAGGAAAGAAAAAGAGGCGATACACAGAATGTTAAAAGAAATGCATTAAGGATGGCAGGGAGGATGAGGATGTGCAGATTTTGGTCCCAAAGGGTGACCTGGCCAATGTGGAGAGAAGGGCCAAAAGAGGGAGGTCACAGGGTAGTCAAGATGGTAGTGAAGATGGTGACAGTGAAGACCAGTCTATTTCCACCCCAGGAGTGGGAAGTGAGAACTTTAGTCCAGTCTCCATGAGAACAAGGGGAGAGCGTCCCATTATACACAGTCCCTTGGAGACAGGCCATAGGAGTGGAGGGATAACCCATGTTTGTACATGTCCCATTTGCTGCTTCAGATCTACTGAAGTGGAAGCAGTCTGCGGGGCCTTACAGGGAGAATGCAGAGGGAATGCATCCTCTATCAGAAACTATTAGGCTGACTCATAATCCAAACTGGGGGGGATACACAAGCCATGCCAAACACTTTCTTCACAACAGGAGGAAGATGAACGGTGGGAATTCATCTTTCAACAGGGAAAACAAGCGATAAACACACATTATCAAAAATCCACCCAGAAGTAATTGAAATAACTGGGATTCGCTTTTCATAAGCAAAAGGACCCTTAACCTTCTGAAGTGAATATATTTGTATCAACTGAAGTATTAAGCAGGTTAATCTTTACTAAAGATTTCTTCAAGAACGGAAGATGAGTCAGAATATAGCATATACAAATACCTTTTAGGCCACCAGCTCTCACAAATTCCAAATTCTTAGCAATGCAATACATGTCTGCTAGCCACTTTTTATAACACCATAAATCTCAGCAGTAAAAGAGAAGCCATACAGAAGATAACAGAAGTTTCATCTCATGTGCTTTATCAAAAAATGCTTGCGTAGTTTTAGAAATGCTTCAGGTTCACTTGAAAATGTTTACAAACTATCAAGAAAGATCTTGAACTTTTATCAGTCATGGGGTTTGTAAGCAGTACCTGTATGTACACTGTCAGGAAGCTACAGATACAGGCAACGGTTCAAGAAACCCAGATCGAACTCAGTCATCTCAGGCACCCTGAATCAAAAGTTTAGGTAATACACGTCTTGAAAACTGCCATTTCCCACCCCCC
>NW_010271758.1:9425-17363 GCF_000690775.1 Eurypyga helias
ATTAAGAAGAATCTTACTTAATCAGCTGAAAGGGACAGTTCGCTCATCTTAGAAAAGGCATACAGCATGACAAGTAGTAGTGTGATTTGTTACACCTTCTTATTCCTGATTTTTTTAACCCATTACAAGGGGCTTAATTTACTGAAAGACAGACATGGCAAACGAGAAAGCAATTTACTGTATGTGTGACATAATAAGTATATGGTTTGCCAGGAGAACCTCTGAAAGAAAACATGCATGAAAAGCTTGGGTTTATTTCTGTCAGCATACAGCAAAATTGGGTAGCTGCTTTTAAGAAGAGTTCTGAACTAGTAAACTATCATCCCAGGGATTACACATTCTGGGAATAGGAAGTATTCGCAAGCAATCACCTGCTGACTCCTAAAAGCATAGAAACTTGGCAAACAAGCATTTGCTGAAACACTCACTAATGTTCAACTAATGAATGTCACAACCACCTGAAATGCCAGCACTCCCGGGAGTCACACACCTGGCAGATACAACATTTTCCGCTACCCCACAGCGCCAGCCAAGTATTTGGAAAACACAAACACCACTTCCATTCAGACCAAAATGAGATCAAAAGGTGCCCTATCCTTCTCCTGTAATGTAACAAGTACAAGTATCCACCCAACACATGCAACTAGTAAGGAAGGCAGTTCAAACAGTTCCATATATATACTGAAGTCTACACTCCATACACTCCGGAAAAACTTGAGCTTACCAAGATGCTCACTTTGGAAACTTCAAATAGTTTACTGCTTAGGCATCTCAGTCGTCACATAAAAAGCTTCATTATCAGAGTGTGCTATGGCAGATAGCGTGCTAACCATGTTTCTACCAATTCAGCTGTTTCAAGTCATTCCCATGAAGGACAGATGCTGCTTATGGTGTTTTGATCTACTGAGTTACACCTTATATATTTTGAGGCCTAGAACTGCAGATTCTTACATTCTTCTAATCTCATCTGAGAAAATCTATAGGGAGGGAGGAAGAAGCAAGGACGGATTTTTCTTGTTCTTCTTCCCTCCACAGTGGAGAACAGTTATTTAAAAAAAAAAAAAAAAAAGCTGGAGTGGTATCTGGCCTCATAGAAGTCTGTGGGAATTTAAGAGACCTCGGTAAGGCCAGGATTTCATGCTGTGTTTTTCTTCCATGACTGCCACCTCAAATATGCAAACTGTTCCTTTTCCTAAGCACAACAGTATTTATTCAGCATGTATCCTTTATAAAAGGAGGAGACTGGCTGTCTACTTTCATATTCTGATAAAGCTCAAGGTCTAGCAGATAAAAATTCAAGAGAACTTGAGTAAAAGGTGATTAATCCCCAGAGGAAGTGCAACTCAGAATTTTAAACATGTGGGCCCCATGTCCCATATGTTTTATTTACACCCTAGTATTTTACACAAAATAACTTTGCTATAAATAGATGAACTAACAATCAGTATTTCATTTTTAAGCTGGCTTTCCTTTTTTCTTGGGTGGACCTTTGTAGCCTTTGGCCTTTCTTCGCAAGTTTCTCCGATCTACAATGGGTACCTCAATCTCTGCTTCCTCAGAGCTGCTGTCAGCAGCCTGC
This sequence comes from Eurypyga helias, assembly GCF_000690775.1. Classification (NCBI taxonomy): domain Eukaryota; kingdom Metazoa; phylum Chordata; class Aves; order Eurypygiformes; family Eurypygidae; genus Eurypyga; species Eurypyga helias. Next base: position 11,005 of record NW_010271758.1, read on the forward strand.
TCTGCTGTATGCGTGAACTTATCCGTCTGCTCAGACAATTCTTCTGAGGGCTCTTCCAACTGGTTCTTCTGCCCTTCTTGTCCAGAAGGCTGCTGAAAAGGAACACCCTCAATTTCCGAAGAGCTCTGACTCAAGGCAGCAGGGGCCTCCTGTGAGTTGTGCCCTGCTTCCTCATTTTGATCTTCCAGCGAGGAAGCTGTTTTGGGAGATACCTTTTCAGAAACAGCTACTTCAGTAACCACGGAGTTGGGTGGACCATTGCCAGAGGGCTCTTCCTTTGATGCTGAAGCAGCTGTATTTTCAGTGATGGTCTTTTCAAATTCTTCACTGCCCTCCTCTACTAACGTACTTTCATCAGTCAGATCTTCTGACTCATCTGCATTTAAAACCTGCAGGGAGGGGGGCAGGGAGGTGCCAAAACAACCAGAGGGACAATTAACTCAAGATACAAGAGACTGAACAACTACTGCCCCTAACTAGCAACCCTGGAGGCTATTTTGGCATTCATCAGTTTTCAATACTAATTGTACAGTAAGCAAGACAGTCCTTTCCTCCTTCTTGCAAGAGATTATTTTGTGAACTGCATCTGATATCCAGAGCTGCTCTCCTATTTTCAAACTAAAATTATTCAAAGGATTATTCAGGTGCAGTAAAAACGTTCTGAAATTAATCTGAGGGAAAAAAAAAAAGGTTTTGTTTTAGACATTAATTTTGCTAGAATGTAATCTGCTAATTGCTATAAATTGTAATTGCTGTAAATTGCTATAAACAAACACCAGTAAAATCTGTGTTCCTTAAGGGTATTTTTCCAGTAATTAATTGCTTGTACACTTCATTAGGGCAGAATTCATAGAAAAATAAGGATATGAGTTTTCACCCATAACCAACTAATATTTTGGTGAGAAAGAGCTGTTTCATTACTACCAAGGAAAACTGGAGCAATGTATCTTTCTTTTTGGTATCACATGCACATATGCCCCACCACTTCTAAGTACTAAAACAGAAGTGTTAACACATTCTGTTTATGGACTTGTATATTCTCACACAAATTTCATATGATGGTAAGAAATAGCTAGAAAGTAGCCCCTTAACAAAAGAAAACCAGCAATATATGTACACTCCGAAAGAAAAACTGCACATTTTATTTCAAATCTCTCACCTCCTCCGATACAGTGTCTTCTGAAGGTTTTGCCAGAGACTCAAGGATCAATGGATCAAACAGCGTTAAGGGTTCTTCTCCTTGACTCTCAGACTGCACTTTTGATTCACCACTTCCAGCTTCATTGGCTGTTTCCTCTTCAGCCGTAAGTGAGGTCTTACCAGTTTCTTCTGTTACCTCACTGATAAGGGATTCTGATGGAGTTTCCTGGGAAAAAAAGTGGCATTTCTAAGTCAAAAGTATGCCCAGCCACTGCTCCCCAACACTATTGGGTGTATCTGTGATCTAAATCTGCAGCTTAGTGAGAGAATCAGATAGCACCCATTTCTAGGTACAGGAGCTAAGAAGTCAGAGCTTAGTGCAGATTTCACCAGCGTATTAGCTTGGTGTTGTCACCTGCACTACATTTCTGACCATAGCTCACACTGTTAGGAGCAAAGCCAAGCAGTTTTTAGGCATCTCAAGCATCCATGCTGCAGTCTTTCCTTGAACCCAACATGGTCTAAGACCCACTGTCTCACTCATCAGTGAGAACATAAGACCCTGGAGGCATTGCTAGGCACAAAGGGTACTCACAGATTTAAATTCAAGCTGTTAACAATTGGTAGACAAAAGCCGGCAAGCTCTAAGCAGAGAAGAAAAAAGAGCCAACAGAAGTCACTGAAGCATACCAGCTATTGGCTTCTTCAAATAAACTTTTTTTAATTAGAGATACTGGATCTGATCTTGACCTTACTGCAGCTCTCCAGAATACGTGAGTCAGAGAAATAAACTAAGAAAATTAGGTTGGTAGACAAGCTAGAAATTCACCTTACTGAAGATCCTATGAACTCTATTCTTTGAAATAAGTCTAAAGGAATACTCCCTGAATCTAATTCCATGCTAACTTTAGCTTCTCAGATCTACTTCTCCATAAAGCATCGGTATGGAAAAAAAAAAAAAAAAAAATCAAAGAGCTGATAGTCACATGGATCAAGACAGCAAGGACCACATTTTGCAGAAACTGTAGTTGTATTCCAAACTTATCTGCTATAGCTATCACACCAGCTCACCTCCTCACTCCATTTCTCAGGGGATGATACATGTAGCTCCACTTCCGATACAGACTGGCCCTCATTTTCAGCAATCATTTCATCATGCTTCTCAACAGTATTCTCCTCAGGTACTTCTACTAAGGCTCTAGAGCCTTCAGATGTGTGGGCAGGAAGTTCCAGCCTGCAGCAGGTATTAAGAGATATCCTTTGATCTTTTAGATTAATGCATAATTTTGGTGATCTCAGCAAGCAAATTCTTTCATTACTAATTATAAAATGCTGTATCACATTCTCGCCATAGGAAAACTAAATTAATCTAAAAATGGCTAACTCCTCATTAGGAAAAAAAATCAACTAGAAAAATTGCTTTGGCAATTATAAAATGAAGACATCTAACTTCCATTTTATGGGAATAAAAATAAGAAATTTGTTTGTAATTTTGAGTTTAGAAAGCAGTAATCCGTTATGTATATGGAAGCCACAAAAGGGTTAGAAAGCAAGCAACTACTCCCACCCCCACTGCAGTAGTAGTTTAAAATTATGGAGTTACAAAAGCAAGTATGTTTATATAATCCCTGAATAGACACATATTACAAAGACCATGGCTGGAGAAGAATTCAAAGCAATAAACACATCATAGCTGAAGAAGATTCAAACAGCTGAAGATTAAGTTACCCAAAAGCTAAAGATGAAGCTCTGATGCACCTGATGGGTAGTAACACCTCATTCAGTTCTCATTTTTGAGATAAAACTCGGATGAACTGAAGGTATTACATACAAGCAAAGAAAAAAGAACATGCAATCGATTTGCAGGAGGCTGCTTTATGATTTCATAGTAAAGGCAATATTGAAGGCTTTTATCCCAGGTGGCAGTCCTGAGATAAAGTCTCTAGAAAACCCTGCTGCATCCGCTAATGAGCGTGGAAGGAGAGAATCAAGTTGATATCCTGCCCTATTGCCATTAGGATTCCCCTAAGCTCTGCTCACAAACACCATGTTACACATCTTGTACAAAGAAGCAGCAGCACCTTGTTGACTTCATTTTGCAAGGCCCAAAATAGTGGCATTCAGTAACAGGCCAGTCCTCTCGCATACCAACTAGCCAATTATTAGGAGTAAAAGGGCAAAGAATTTCTCAACCCGTGGCAGCGTCAAACTGTGCCGTTTGGCCTGTCTGAACCAGCTTAGAGCAGCACCGGTAGCCTGGCAGGACACTAATGCTGAATCTTAGTTTCACAGAGTAATTTAAACAAAAAAATTGAGCTGTTTCTAGCTGAAGACATCAGCTTCACATAGAGGAAAAAAAACCCCACACAACTGATTTTGTTTTAAGAAACATAATGAGACAAGTTTGAGGGATTTTCTAGAAAATAATCAGGTTATCTTCAGTTCTTCAAAAGAGGTTTTTGGGGCTGCAGTGGTTTTTACTGGAAGAGAGTGAGAAAGGGAGAGACACCCAGAGGGCAGGATGGGGGCAATGCGTGTCTATGAGCATACCTATACTCACACACAAGAAGGGGGAGGAAGAAGCAATTAATTAATACACTTATTTGAAACAACCACAGTTCTGCTTTCCAGATGGAAGCCAGCGCAAATTTGTACTTCAGGCCCTTCCCTGTATGAAGTGTTAATGCACGTAAATGGTACAGTTCTTCACGTCTGACCATTATTACACAAGAAAACATCCTTTAAACCAGAGAAGACTTCCCCTCTCCACCCCTTGCGATGTTCGGATGATGGTTTGTCTCAACAAAGGGCTTGACTGTGAAGACAGGTGGCTCCCTCTAACTTTTTTGTTATTGACAAGCAGTAACCAGCTCCCAAACTAAGCAGTGACTTTATTTTATTGAAGTATGTCCAGTTATATTATCGCTAGAAACTATGCTGTATGAATACAGATGATGTTTTTACCTTTATGCAGACTTAGGACACCCTCAGCCCTCACTGTTTTCTTACTGTTACTTCCAGCATCTGATAAGTTTTCAGAGAAACTACATTTTGGTGCAGTCACTCTTCAGGTGGTGTCTCAATTTTCTTTCTTACATCAGGCTTTATTTTTGGTAGTTTTAAAATCAAACAAGTAAAGTAGGAATAAAAGAGAATAAATACCAAGTAGCACAAGTGAGACACTGATGTAGTTTGTGACTGTCCAAGCAACAAAATAAGAAATCAGTAAAATATGGGCTCCTCTACCTGCTTTCTGACATATGAAAAGCATTTTTCTCAACTCCTTGGGGAATTTCAGGTTCAGATTTCCGGCTTTTTTTCCCTATCCTGGGACGCTTTAAATGACTGCTTCGTGTCCAAACAGAAACAGGAGCTGTATTAGGATCTTAGGAAAAAACACAAAGAAAATAAAGTAAATGCAAGTGAACAAATGCTGTTTAAGATCTGCATATGATTTTTCTCCCTAATATTTCAGTAAAGAAACTGAGTGCAAGTAAACCACCATTTCATTGTGGTACCTTTTTTTCTGAGTATACGCGCATAATATCTTTACCAAGACTCCTAACAATTTTATCTGAAGTCCTCTAAAATGTTTGAGTTGAACCTCAGCACCTCAGAGGAAAGCATGTTTTTATACGGTTTGCAGATGAATATGCCAAGATTGAAACCATTAAGACAGCCTATTACTGCTACCCTATTAATCCACAGTAATCACAATACTGATAAACGAGGTTATTTTTACCTTTAGATGTGCTTGGATGGACATCTGATGATTCTTTACCTTTTTGAGACTCAGCCTGTAAAGCAAAAGCAAAGCTAATGTTATTCCAAAGACTTCTGAAGGGACTGACATACCTTCATCTCCCCATCTGTGGCTGCATTTTTCTAAAGCACTATTTCATAATAATGATGCTATGGAAGAGAAGCTACAACCATACTTACACATATGTATCTTATATCTCAGATTTTTTAAGTTATCTTTATTAAAAACATAAGTATTTTTTCTGTATTTTACTTCTGTCTTCAACATAGAAAAGACCTGAAAATAACCTGCCATTATAAACCCTACCCAACATATTTTCCTAACCATTCAATTTATAACAGGTGTCCACATAATTAAGTGCTAGAAGTTGGGGGTTTTTTGTTTGCTTCCCCATTCTGTATAAACCCAAGGACTACACTACAGTAGCTGAAAAGTTTATTTGTATTCTATTTTGTAGTCTTATTTTTATTGTGGCATGAAACAGAATATGGCAGCCCATACTAAAAAAAAAAAAAAATCAGACAAGAAAAAACTCCAGAACTTAGTGATTCAGCAACAATACAGGTTACATGCACAGTCATCACGAGGCTGCTTAAGTCAGCGTTCCTCCCCCTACCACTCTTTTGCTTCTGGTTCTTTCAATAATACCAGCATCCAGGTGTTCTGACACCTTTCCAGCCTCACTTTCAGTCCTACCCAGGAAGGCCAGCAAACAGTGGCCATACCTACATCCTGCTGCTAGTAATAGTTCAAAGTCAGTTTTAAACACCTAAGAATTTTTAGACTAATGACAAATTATTCTTGCATCAAAACACACGAAATAGGGAGCACTGAATGAAAGGTTAAAAATGAGACTTGGGGGATGTTTTTTCCTGGTTTGGGGGAAGGTGGGATATTTTATTTTGTTTGGTGGTCCAACAGTTTTCAAAGCATTGCAGAACTCCTTATAGACAGTGCAGACGCCAAGAAGAGAGCTGCCAGGAATTCCACCAAGCTATGAGGAGTTGGAGTGCTTTGCCATCTACCGTCTTCTGGAAGAAGGCAAGAGACAGGGCTTGAGTTCTTAATCCTTAACCTCACAGCAACAAAAATCATAACAACTATACTTCTGCTATCTTCTCCAAGTTTATCCATATACCTCTACAACCAAAACATGCACTTTTCATAACATTTTGCTGATGTGCTGGTTGTAGGTGGGATAGACCTGCTTTTCCTCACAATAGCTAGTATGAGGCTGTGTTTTGGATTTGTTCTGAGAATAATACTGATAACACACTGCTGGTTTTAGTTTTTGCTAAGGTATGTTTATATTAAGTCAAGGACTTTTTTCAGTTTCTGATACTGCACCTGCGTTCCCAACTTCTTCTCTACAAGATGCTGGGAGAGGACACAGCTCAGACAGCTGACCCAAATGACCAAAGGGGTATTTTTATGCCATAAAACATCATGCTCGGTA
>NW_010271759.1:0-2846 GCF_000690775.1 Eurypyga helias
CCAAGAGCCCGGCTGCCCCCAGATCATCTTCCCAGCTAAGCCCAGCCCCCAGCGAGACCCACCGGGGCTGCCACAGGGTCCAAACCCCTGGAAAGCAGCTCCTGGTCTCGTCCTGGCTGGGACCAGCCCTTGGGCTTTGCAGCATCCCCATGGGGCTGGGGGGGCACAGCTGGAGGCTGGCATACACCATCCCACAGCCCCTGTACGCCGGGGATGGGGGGCACAGGGATGGGGGCACAGAAAACAGACAAACATGACCAGGGACAACAATTCTTCTTGGGTTTTCTTAAAACATTCAATTTAATACCTTATTAAAAATGAAAATAGTTTATTTCAACTTCTATTGATTTAGCAAATACTTAAACCTGCCGTGGGCTGGGGCTGTGAACGTCTCCTGTAGTTGCTACAGCGCTGCATGATACTGCACTTGTGTTTCGTTCCTAAAAGCGACTCTGTGAAGGCAAGGCCCGAAGGGATCCCCGGGTGATGGGCTCTCCAGCCCTGTTTTGTTACCAGCAAGCTTCACATCACCCTGCTGCAACGGCACCGGGGCCCGACGAGTTCAGCATGGTTGTTCCCCCGACATCCCTCTGCGGACGGCTGCAGCCTGGCTTCGTTAACCCAGAATACTCTTCTTTTGATGTGCTTTGAATAAAACCATTAACTGAATTGACGAGCCGCACAGCCTGGAGACAAACTCTGTTCACTGGATCCCTGCTCCCACTGCGCCGCCCCGATGCCTCAGGGACTGTGGGTGAAAATGAACTGCAAGAGAGATTTCAGGTGGGGATGGAGAGACAGCGCGAAGCCCAGATGAAGAGAAGCTCCTTCCCCCAGCCCTTGCAGGTTGCCTTTGTGAATCTAATCCAGGGGGGCCCAAAGCCCCCAGGGAGGCTTGTGCCAGGTTCCCGGGCTGCTCTGCCACTGCTGTGAGATCCTGGAGCGCTGTCTGTGCTGCCGGCCCAGGGATGTCTCTGGAGAGCAGGAAGGCAGTGGCAAGGTGCCCATGCCAGGGGCAGTGGTGGGGTTGGACCCCCCTGGATTGAGCATCATTGAGCCCCTTGGTCACCGTGGCCTCAGTCGCGCCTCTTGCCCTGCCTGGGCCTGGCTGGGCCATCTTTGCCCGGAGCGGCCGCCAGTTCCCAGGGCTTCCTGCCCTTCTGCTGCCGCCAGTCCCGCTTCACGCTCTCCCCACTGCTGTCGGCTCTGCTGGAACGGCCCTTCCACCCCTCCTTCCTGGGCTCGTACCGCTCCCGCTGGCTCTCCTTCCCCTCCCGGCCCCGCTTCTTCTGGGGCTGCTGCTCTGGTTCCCGGCGTTGGTTCCTTTTCCCCTTGAGTGAAATCCTGCTAACCCATTCCTTCATGCTCACATGAATACACTTTCTTCTCTTTCTCCTTCTCCTTCTCCTTCTTCTCCTCCTTCTTCTCCTCCTTCTTCTCTTCCTTCTTCTCCTCCTTCTTCTCTTCCTTCTTCTCCTCCTTCTTCTCCTCCCTCTTCTCCTCCTTCTTCTCCTTCTCCTCTTTCTTCTCCTGGGTCTTCTTCACCTCCGTCACAGCCAGTGGCACCTCAGGGACACCCATGGGCTCTTCATCCCCGTCCTCCGGTGCTGAGCGGCCGAACCACTTCTTGAAGATCCAGGGCTCTGCCTGGGGGGGACATGGAGGGGACCAGGCACTGGTGACACAGCCCAAGGGACTGGGACCCCTCTCCATCCCTATCCCTGGGGATGAGATACCCACCCACCATGGGGAGTGCCCTGAGGGTGCTGTTTCTCCCCCCACCCCAGACCCATACCAGGTTGCTGTCAGCATCGCTGTCATCATCACCGTCATCATCGTCATCACCACCATCATCCTTGAACGTGCTGCTCTCTGGCTGGGGAGGCTGGGCCGTCACCACTTCCTGGACCTCCTCCTCCTTGGCACTGACCACCTCTGGGAGGGGAGAGGGACAGGCCACCGTCAGCAGGGACGAGGCTGTTCAGGTGTGATGTCCCGGAGATGGGGCCCCAGGGCCACCCCACCCTGGGACACGGCCCCGTCTCAGGCTGGATCCATGGTACAAGGACAGCCTGGAGCATCTGAACCCACCATGAAGGGGAGGAGGTGGAAGGTCCTGCCTGCCGCGGCTGACTCCTTCCCTGGAGCATGGAGCTGGAAGGGAAAAGGGGAGAGGAGGCAGGAGGTGGCAGCAGGGTGTGCCCACCCTGTCTCCCTTCATCCAGCTCCCGGCTCACCTTGGAGCACCTGGAAGGTGACGCTGAGTAAGGCGACAATGGAGGCCACCAGGATGCACTTGTTGAGGGTGAGCCCTTCCCAGAGGAGCGGCTCCTCCGCAGGGTCCAGGCTGGGCGGCTCCACCTTCCTCTGCACGGGGAGGCTCTTGGGGACTGGGGACCCCAAGGAAAACAGCATTACTGGGGGAGCTGGGAAGTGGCAAAGGGGGTGCTGCGGGTGGGAAGGGCAAGGGCAGGAGCCTGTAGAGGAAGGTGTTTGCACCACAGGGGTGGGGAAAAGAGCATCATGGGGGGTTGAGTCCGAGGTGTTTGGGCGACAATGGCATGATATCCTGGGGCTCAAGCGGGAAAACCTCTGTCTGTGCCCCTGGCCCTGCTGCGCCCTCCAGCAGCACATCTGGGCAGGGCGGAGAGGAGGAGGAGGAGTGGGATTTGGCAGATGGAAGAGAAGCCCCATCTCCATGTTGCTGAACTCCCAGGGGACTGTGGAGAGCAGAGCTTGTCCCCTCACTGCTGTGACCAGACGGTGCTTCCCGGGCTGGCCGGGGATGCAGGACAGGGTCTACGCCTCTGCGGCCACCTGGGGCCCGGCTCGCCGTTTTGGGGCAG
>NW_010271759.1:2890-3158 GCF_000690775.1 Eurypyga helias
GGAAAGGGGTGCGCACTTACCTGGAGGCCCGGCAACGCTGCCTTTGGCTCCCACCTTCTTTTCCGCTGCTTTCCTGTCCGCGCCGAGCGGCGCTGGCTCTGGCATGCTCAGCTCAGGCTCCTCGGGATCCCACGCAGAGACGCCAAGCCGGGTCCTTGCCTCCCCTAGCCCCTGCAGGGAGGGGGCGAGTGTGGCCGGGGGGAAACCAAGCAGCATGGGGCGCATGGCTGCACGTGTGTGCCCCCTCCCAGAAGAAGGGGTGCTCAGC
>NW_010271760.1:0-354 GCF_000690775.1 Eurypyga helias
AGCGGGCGCAGCCGCCTTCGCCCCTCTACCTCTTCCCGCGCATCTCAGGGTGCCGTCCACCCCCCTGGCGCTCCCAGAAAGTCTAAACCGACCCTGGAATGAGCTGTGGTAACGAGCTCGGGGCAGAGAGGCAAAAAAACTCCCAGAAACAAAATCCTCAAGGTCCAAACAGGACCTGGAGCTTCCATCCCAGGCGGTTCCCAGAGTCGCTGTGCGCTCCCACCTCGTGCTGCTTTCCCTAAGGCTGCTCAGGAGCACCAAGGATCCTTGTGATTTAGAGAGAAGTTGGACCTGGCTCGACATTCCCAAAGACACGAGGCCTCTCCTTGATGACCCTGGACACTGGCTACGGAC
>NW_010271760.1:411-5084 GCF_000690775.1 Eurypyga helias
CATTTTACTCCTCTCAGCACTTCCAGGTTGGTCACTCAGCCTTTGGATAAGGAAAGCAACTTTCCCAGCTGGGGGTGGGGGCTAAGAGCTCATCTCCAAGGAGCGAAACTGAAGCCATCAAGCCCTCCACCATCCCGGCGCCGGCAGCATGGGAACACGCTCCCCAGGGCCAGTAGCTGCCCAAACCTCAGCCACAGGTTGCCGAGGGGCAGCGCAGGGTCTGGTGGTTGGAATGGGAAGAGAAGAGCCTGGATAAGGGTGACAAACCCAGCTCTTGGTGCCCTCAGAGATGGGCACAACCCGGGATGGTCCCACTGACCTCAGTGGCTCCCTCCCAGCTGGTGCCAGCGGAAGCACTGGAGTCCTCCCCAGCAGGGGCCGGTGACCCTACTCTCCCAGCTGAGCCTGTCCAGGCTCAGTTTTAAGCATTTCTAGACTGAGAGTTTCTCCATCTCCACAGGATCCCACCAGAGATGCTCCTCCAGGAGTTTCTCCAAGAGGAACAAGTCCCTGACAGCATCCCTCGGTCTCGGCTGCAGCTCAGCCCCTTAACGCTGCGTCTCTGCACTCCCACGAGCCCCTCCTCTTCTCCACATCGCTCTCAGCTCCCTGTTTGAAGGCAAAAAAGGGATCTGAGCTGCCCGATCCTCAGCGACTGCCAGCTGGCTGCGAGCACCTGCCTCCAAAAAGCACGTGTGCTGCCCTGCCTTTCTCCCAGCCCCAATCCATCACTCCCACCTCGAGGTGCCGGTGATTCAGGCTTCCCTCCGCCGGCTCACAGCATCCCCGGCGCAGCCCGCGTCGTGCTCAGCCCGCGCCGCTTTATTCCTCACCCGCTGCCGAGGGAGGGCCGAAAAGGCATGAATGCGGAGATACCGAGACAAGTGGGAGGGTGGGAAGCCGAGGGAGAATAGCAGCCTCCTGGGGAGTTATTGACCGCAGCATCTCTGAAGAGGAGGGCTGGGAACCCGTCCGCATCGGCGGAGTGGGAAAGTTTAGGGCTGCTCCTAAAGGAAGGGTCCGGGACAGAGCCTCCAGCAGGTTTTTGGGGAGTCTGGGGCTGTTGGAAGGGGGATGTGGCCCTCGACGGAGTGCAGCTGTGTCAGAGGAAGGTGTGAGACTCCCTCAGGCTCCTGACATACCCCCCGGTGGGGTCTGCAGCTGCCCCTGGACACAGGATTTGACACCCCTCCAGCGCTGTCACAGCTCGGGCTGTGCCCCGTGCTCCCCTGCCCTCCTCAGCCACTACCTGCAACTGGTCCCAGCTCCCCAGCTGGTGTTTTGAACTGATTTCACTCCTCCTCTTAACCCCTCGAACACCCTTGGGTCCTGTCCAAGGGGACGGGGAGCGAAGCAGCGCCCAGAAGCCCCGTCCTCTGCCCCTGTTTTAGAGGCTGTCTGCACATCTCCCGCCTGGGCCAGCTGACGGCACCGCGACGCGGGCACCGAGACGGCAGCTGCGCATCCCCCTGCTCCCAACTCCAGCCGAGCCCTCTCGGCAAGTCCTCAGCGCCTGTTGCGGGTCTCTGCCTTGGGGGGAACCCTCATCCCTTGGCAAGCCCCCCAGGTCACCAGCAATTCCTCCCTGCTCTGCTCTTTCCACTCCCCCTGCACATCCCCAGAAAAGGTGGGGAGCGACTCGCCTTCCTTCCCCTCCTCGAAAAACGTTCCTCTAGATACACACACGCATTCACGAAACCAAAAGAGCTAAATTTGGAGCCCTGAAGAACGCAGCTGCGATTTTAAAACAACCGGGAGAGCTGGGCACTGTTTCCTGGGCACATTGTCCAGCTGCCCCCAAGCCCGGCCACCTCTGGTCCTGCCTGTGCAGACGGAGGAGGAATTAAGCGCCATGAATCAGTCCGGAAGCGGGCAGTGGAGAGCAGAATATCCCAGAGCAAGGCTGAAGATGTCTGATCTCTTCTGATGCTATTAGCCAAGCTTGGGCACAGGGGGAGGGCAAATTCATCTTCGGTTAAAGATGATGGGAGGGGAGGAAAAAAAACGGAGAGGATAAAGAGAACATGCGGTTCCCCTGATTAAATCAGCCAGAAACAATGAGGTGCTGGTGCCCTCTAATTTTTAGATTCACAGATTTTAGGGCCAGAAGGGACCGTGATGTTCATCTAGCCTGACAGTCTGTATTATGTAAAAGCCACTTGAAGCCAGACAGTGCCACTAGCTTTTTAGAAGCAACAGCAAGCGCTGGGGAACTTGTTAAAAGACAGCGATTCTCCTGAGGTGGAGGGACATGCGGCTCCCACCCCACGCTTGGGTAAGGAGGAGGCCAGGTCCACCCACCCCAATGGGCTCGAGCTGAACGGACGGCAGCGCTGGGGGGAAGAAAACATCATTTCCCTTCCATATCACACAGTTCGTTTGCCCAGCAGAGAGGGACAACAAGAACAAAAAAATGCAACCCCTTCCTTGCGTTTTCCTTTTGAACTTTCCCTAGTCCCTGGGAAGAAAACACCCTACAAGGTTCGTGGCCCCAAGACGAGGCACCTCTTGTCTGCTTCGGTGTAAAACCCCTCCGTCTGCAGCCCTGCAGCTTCGTAGCAATGAGAGCTGAGCCATGCGAGCCAGATCCTGAGCTCCTCGCGCAGCCTGCAGCACCGCGGAGGTGTAGTCATTGACTGCAATGTGAGTTTTCCTCTGAAGATGGAGCCAGGCAGCATAAAACATCAATAAAGAGCTCAGGATGCGTCCCTTTAATGAGCTGAGATTGTAGCATGCTGACGGAGCTTGCCAGAAGCTGCCCGTTCTGTCAGGAGGAGTAGATCCTGCTGGAGAAGTGTTAAGTGGGTCCTGCTGACTCACTGGTGCAGATGGCTCTGTCCCCACGCAACGGCGGCCGGGCAGGAGGTGCCGTCTCGGGGGGCAGCATCCAGCGCAGGGGCAGAGCTGGTGCCCCGGTATGTGAACCCAGCCGGAGGGCGAACGTCAAACCAGATGTGTTTATTTCTTCCCCGCGTCCCGCTGCGTACAGCGAGAGCCAAGCGTTGGGCAAAGCTCTGGGCACCCCAGTGCATCGACGGGCTCCCAGTGCTTCCGCGGCAGCTCTTCTACCAAAAGCATGTTTGTCCCTGGGAGGTCCCCTACCCAAATCCACACTGCCCTCCTCGCAGAGAATCCAGAGCAGCAAGTGTGGCTCCAGACATGCTGCACAGAGACCCCGGCCCTGAGCAGGGTGGGTAAAGCGGGACGGGGCAGTTATAGAGATATGGGGGGGCTGTCAATGCAAGTGTTTCCTCGCTGGAAAATCGTTAACTCCATCTTCCAGCTCCCTGGAAGGACTGGCAGATGCCAGGACACATGTTCCACCCGCGGTACAGGCAGCCAGCTCCAGAGCTGGGTCACTCACACCGTACCAGCTGGTCGGGGGGGCATTCCTTCCGCAGATGAAGGGCGCAGAGCTGAAGGCTTCCTGTTCCCATTAGGAACAGGCTGGTCCTTGGTGAGCCAGAGCTTGAGGTCTGTGGGTGCCATGGCTGGGTGATGGATATTTCCCCTCTCAAATCCCAGTGCTACACCCACCGGGGAATTAAGTACCAAAGGGTTTGCATCCTCCGGACCCTGAACATCCTCAGAAAGCCCATGGAACGCCGGTTCCTCTTGCCAGGCCTGACCCTGCAACTGCAGGACACACGCTCTTCGCCCAACCTGTGCCTGTAAGGCACCTTCAACCCCCGGCTTCACAGGCACACGATGCTGCCATGACTCTCTCTTCCGTCCCCAAACCCCCCAGGCCATCTCTCTCCCTGGCTTCTATGCCCCATGCTCCCTGTGATGCTTCTCCATCACCCTGATCATTCCAAGGAGCAGTCACCACTCACTGTTTCAGGTCTTTGGGCTTTCCAGAGATCCCAGACCGAGCCCCACCACGTGTATCAGATGTCCCTCCCGCAGATGCCCAGCTCTCTCCAGACCAGTCTGTGCACCCATCAGCAGATCTCCCACTCCTTATTCCCCTGCACGCCCGGGTACCGCCCTGAGCATCCTCCCTTGCTTGGGTACCACCCTTCCCACTCCACACCGAGCCCTCTCCTGCCCCACGGAGCAAATCTCGTTCCCCAGGGGTGGAGGTGGCAGGGTGGGGGCGGCATGTCCCCCCCGCTTTCTTTGCCTTCAGCCCTTTGAGTCGCCGTTTCAATGTGACTTTAACTCGAGCGCGCGCGAGCGCAGGGGAGAAAGGCTTGGTATTAAATTGCCAATCTGGTCACATGTTGCCTGGGATTTGGCCGTAGCTAAGCAGCACCACCCCCGCATTCACTTTTTTGGCTGGTGACTCCTCTGCTCGGCGTAAGGCAGAGCCGGTGAAGAATAGGAGAAACCGGAGCGGAGGGGGGGGATAAAAAGAAAAAAACCAAGGCGAGTCATTGTGAATGTCAGGAGCTCCTCGGCTGCGGGTGTGACAGCGATCCTCCCCCTCCAAACTCGCTCCGGGTGAGAGCCAAAGAGAGAGGATTTCATTAGGATCTGGTAGCAGGCTATTTTCAGAGCTGACATCCTACCCACGGCTAAAAATAGCTGGTCCCCTCCACGCAAACCAGCGTTTCTCTTCTTTCAAACTTTAATAAACCCCAGCAAGGCTCAGACCTTGCTTTCTCCCCACACACTGCTCCCTCGCTTGCTCCACTCCCTTCCATCATCCCTTCGCATCCCTCACTTCC
>NW_010271761.1:0-1077 GCF_000690775.1 Eurypyga helias
TCCAAAGCTGGAAGAAAGCCATAAACCCACTTTTGGGGCTTGTTTGAAGGTGGGGGCGTGATCTGCCAGGGCCAGAAATGCCCCTCACCTCACCTGAGACCCCGGGGCTGCCCGCGGGCTCTAAGGGCCAGGCCTCTGCCCACCAGGATTGGGGGCCAGGAAGCTGGTGCTCCCTCCCCACCCTGAAGCTAAAAGGGGACCAGCGGATAGTTTAGATGTGCTGGATCCAACGTGTGTTTTGCTGCTGTCTCCAGGCAGGCGAGAAGCCGATGCTGCTGGGGTTGTGTTGGCTCTCCGTGTGTTGGCTCTCCTCACTGTTGCCTGGTTTTGCTGGTGGAGGGGGCTGTAGGCACCCCTGCAGCCACACAGCTCCCGGCTGGTGCCTGGGGAGAGGAATCCCACTCATTCTGGGGATTGCCCAGCACCCACCGCCCTCCCTGGGACACTGGGAGCATCCCGAGCCTGCCATAAGGGCCTAGGGAAGAGAGCCAAGCGTTTGTCTGGCTGATTAAACTTTGACTAACGTGGTGGCTCGGGGCTTGCTCACACTCCAACAGAGCGGGCATCCAGGCATCCTGCTCCATGGAGGGGCTGCACCTGGAGCTGAGGTTTAGGTTACGGAAAAACAGAACATGAGAAAGAGACTGATGGGGTCCAGCGATCAAACGGGCTCCCCCTAATTAACGAACCCCCCTAATTAACGAAGGGGGAGGGCCGCTCGCTGGCGGGGGCTGCGCCCGCTGACATCCCTGCTTTTACGGAGAGGCTGCGTGTCCGATGGGAGTTCTGTGCATCAGCTGCCGTGCGAGCTGGGCTGCCCCGGTGCCAGGGCCAAGCATCGCCCGAGCCCACTCCCGCTAACCTGGACATGCTCATTAGCCTGTGAATTTGTTTTTGGGCCATTCCCACCATGCCGTGTTTTCCGCCTTATCCCGGAGTGCCAGAGATGTGCTTTGGGTTCCCAAAGGGCAGGATCCTGCCTTGCCCTCTGCCTCCCTTCTGCTGTCCATCACACTCCCACACCCCACGCCTCCCCAGTCATGCTGGTAATGCAAAACAGCCTCTGGCTCGGAGAGG
>NW_010271761.1:1093-1447 GCF_000690775.1 Eurypyga helias
TTCGTGAGAGCCGCCCCCCCAGCCCCCACCTGCCCCGGCTCCTCCAGCAGTGGCACTTGCAGGGGGTACCTGGGGACCTAAGTGGTGCTGTGCCCGTGGGAAGGGCCCTGAGCCTGGGATGCTGCCTCCCCGGCATCAGACTGGGGTGACTCCAAGTTCCACCCCAAACTCCCAAAGCACTTTGCACCCCCAAACCACCTCCTCCCCGCTCTGCAGGTCCCGGCATCGGTTCAGCTGTGGGGTGGAAGGAGCCTGCAGGTCCAGCAGCACTCACCGTGCCTCGGCACAACGGCTGCGAATGCTGGACCCCGGCCCTGCATGTGTGCTGGGGTGTGGGTTGCCTTGGGCGGGCAA
>NW_010271761.1:1499-2081 GCF_000690775.1 Eurypyga helias
CGCCCCCCCCTGCGGGTTGTCCCGTTGGATGAGGAGTGAGGTTGTGGGTGTGTGGGAAGGTGTTCTTATATCTGCGAGATAAGGACAGATATGGCCACAGCTCCACGTTTGGTGTCGGTCTGGGGTTTTCACCGCTCTTTATCGCTGGCTGACCTTGCTCTGTTTGAGAAGGGAATTGGGACGGACAGGAGGACGTTGTTTCCGAGTCTCGTGGCGGGTGGGCATCGCCGCTGCATTGTGTGTTGGAAGACGCCTGTGACTAATCACTTGAAACACAAATCAGAGCTGCGAGAAGTGTCCATACGAGAGAAAACCCAGGGGGGAAAACAGGACTGAAAAGCCAGACCCTTCCCCCACCACCCAAGGGACTCCCGACAGTCGTCACTTTCCACCTTTAAAATGCTTCGTAACCTCTCACCGATGGATCTGGAGCTCTGGCGCTTGGTCTCCCAGCGCCAAGGAAAAGCAGAACCTCTTGAGCCGCTCGTAGCTGTTTTCCCCATGAAGCTTCTCATCGGTGCGAGGAGAAGAAAAGGGGCCAGAAAGCAAAGTGCAGATGATGACGTGGTGAATAGGAGTTTC
>NW_010271761.1:2121-2379 GCF_000690775.1 Eurypyga helias
GGGTCCTGGCAGGAGCTCGTCGGCCCCAGCCCGCTGCCAGCCTGCGCTCCCTGCCTGCGCTGGCGCGGATGTGGGGGGTGTTTGCCCAGGAGGGTTCGGCACAGGCAGACCCTGTACCGGATTTCGGCAGCCAGTGGGCCCGGGATGAGCTGCTCCATGGCTGCTGAGGTGTGCGTGCTGAGGAGGGGGGCAGAGGTTGGGCTTGCTTGGGTGGGCACCAAGAGATCTGCAGTGGGACGGCCCCTCCAACATGCGCTC
>NW_010271761.1:2431-3525 GCF_000690775.1 Eurypyga helias
CCCAGGGGAGAGCTGCGGCTTTGCTCCTCACCCCATAGCCAGGGTGAAATGCCTGCGGGCTGCGTGTCCCCCCTTCTGGGGTGGGACAGCCCTCAAGCTGCCGATCAGCTGAAGTTGGAACATTTCCAGACCGTTCCTGCTGGGCTGCCTGCGCAGGGTTTGTTGGGATTTTCCAGCCCCCGCTCTGGACCCCTCTGATATAGAGCAGTTGTGCTGCAGAGACCTTCGGCCGTGCGCCCGCGGCCCCCCCGTGCCTGAAGCTGGCCTGCCACCGGCCTGGAGGTGCAGTGGAAAGACGGAGCTTCCTTCCAGCCTGCTGCCGAGCAGCTCTGGCCCCCCAAGCAGTACCCGTGCCCCTTGGTGCTGCTCCCCCAGCCGCACTCAGGAACCAGAGCCATGCATGCCGGCCAGTGCTGCTGGTTCCTGGGGTGATGCTCACGCTGCATCCGTCCCGCACCGACGCAGGGAACCTCCCATGGAGCTGCAACAGCTTGGACCCTTCTTCCGACTGCAAAATTGGAAGAAATGTTTTGAAACCCAGATATCTGCACCCAGCCTAGGACCAGGAGAGCCTTAACGGAGGTTGGAGGGCAGCATGGACGATGGAGCACCTAACATGGAGCCGTGTCTGCACTACTGGGGCCAGGAGAGAGATCACGTAGCAGCGGGATGGAGAGAAAGGATCTTTGTGCTGCCTCCACAAATTTCGCATCAGGGAGCAGCTGCAGCTCTCCCTGCCCGGGGTCGCTCCGATTGGGAACGCTGTGTCTGGCACCTGTTTGGCCGGAGCCCCCCTGGGCTGACCTTTCCCAGCGATGCCACTCTCGCTCCCCTGCCTGCTGTCCTGGCGCAGCCCCCTTGCCCCTGCCTCGAAGCGCTCTAACCGGGGCAAGGCGTGGGGACCCTGGCCCGCTTTGCTGGCTGCCCGCTCCTGGTGGTGGGGATCCCGGGACCCCTGCGCAGCGGCAGAGCCAAGCAGGGATTTGGGATGCTCCTGGGACAGGCTGCCCAAGCTGCCTGGGATGTCTCAAGTTGCCTGTTTCTCCCCCATTTCAAGGCCCCGTTTCACACACTCACAGGTTCACAGAGTGGTC
>NW_010271762.1:0-10715 GCF_000690775.1 Eurypyga helias
AAAAAAAAAACCTTCATTGGAAAAATATCTGTAATAAGACCACTATCGTGACAGTTTTTCCATGCCAGAACTGTCCTTTTTTAATGTTTTAAACCAGCATATACACCTGACATTATAGGTCACTTACTCTAAAACAGAATACCACACAAGAGCATCAACAGCTTTTAAAATCTACTATTTTATCAATTTAGTATTTTCTTTTAATAGACTTCTGGCTTTTATAAAGGGTTTTTTTTTTTTTGGGTTTTTTGGGTTTTTTTTAAGTCAAAGTGGGGTTGACAAGCAAGAGCTGACCTTCCCTCAGGAACTGCTTCATACACATCCAGACAAAGCCCCCTATTTCCATGTCCCTTGTGTCAGAGAACATAATAATGATAGGCTTCAGAAAGCTCTAAGAACTTGATCACAGGTACAGCAATTTTTCACATGGGTCAGCTTCTTGCAGCAAAAATATATCACAGCTCCAGACACATTTAAAATCGATTTTAATCCCTCACAACCATGTTGTTCAGTCAATCCATCTGCTACATCAAAGTATAAATTTCCCCAATTAAGGGTAGTCAACTAGATATAGTTATTACTATATGAAGCTCAGTCTCCAATCTGGGGAGAAAAAGAAAAAATGCCATCTACATTTATCTTTTTTAAAGTAACCTCATCATAAGACAACATTGGTTTTAATATGGCTTAGACACTAGAACAGCACATGAATTCCAAACTCGACAGCCTTGTGAAATTAGATTATCATTGCTATTCATTAGCGCAAAGCTAGCCCATTATCAAGGAATTAGTAATGAATTACTAGTTTTAAGTGAAGGATAACTACATATAGAGGTTAGCACTAAAATAATCTAATTTGAGAACAACTCTCCAGAGGAAATTAAGGAAAGGATAAAAATCCTCCCACACCTCTCATCCTACTTTAAGGAAAGTAATACCTCTTTTAAACAAGAATTCCTGTACACATGCAGCAGCCAGAGGTTGCCTGTGTTTCCGTACTTCCCATCAGTATTTACAATTGTATCCAACACTGGTATTATGTTGCCAGAGCAGAAGTTCCTCAAGTCAGCCTCTTCCTGGATCCCAGCTGCAGCTCCTCTAACTTAGGTCTTTTTTTACATTTACATTTTACATTCATGATGTTTATACCTAGAGCTATTTGTGTACCAAATTTAAAAGTGTAACATTTCTAGTAGAAAAATTTGAGCTTGCAAATGCCGAGCTGTAATTACAATCAACTCTTTGTTGTTTTGGTTGGGTTTTAATATATTATGAAATTATCTCTCTTCAATTGCTGAGAAAACAGCTCCCCCACTCCCACATTTTCTTAACAAAAAAATCAGTAACTGATAAAACACTTTTACAAAATATGCACTGTATCATCTGGCATTCACACTACATTGTTCTGTATTTTCCTTTGAGACAGTAGTTTTAAAGTCACCACTGCTGTATCTGCCCACAGTTACAGGTAAAACTTGTTTATACAACAACTTTGTGAGCTTTCTTTGAAGTCACGTTTGACAGCTCAGGCCTAAGTCAGGCAGACTGCGGATAAGGTAAAAACATGATAAGAATATTTCACAGAAAACCAAGTTTAAGGGCAGCTCAATTTAATCAGAGGGCAATCATAGAATTGTAAAATATTGAAGAAGGCCACTGATGAGGATATTACAAGTGTTAAGCACAAGACACACTAGATCTGTTGAGGTACTCCTTTACAGAGATGGGAGAAAGCTGTTTCTCTTCCTAAGCATACAAATACCTGATAAGCACTCCAACATTCAAGTATTATCATTCAGTACCACTATCATACACATACAAGTGTAGCTATGCAAGCACAGAAATGCCAAGCATTTGCCTGGGTTGTCTACAAGCAAGTAGAAAGTGAGTGACTGGAAAGCCACGTCCACAGAGATTCACCAACAAAAACCCAGACAGCCACAGTATCAGTGCAACCCACTCTCTGCTCTGCTGTACTCAGAGGTCGAGCAGCGGATGTTACACAAAAATTCTTCTGTCAGAGATTAGATGTTTAACTTTTATTTTCCACCAAGTAGGAGACAACGCACAGACTCCTTGGGTGAGGAGATGGAGAGCGTGTGAAGTCATCATTACAACCCCAAATAATTCAAGTTGCTGTAGTTGAACAAAATAAACAATAGCAAATTGTGAAGTTTGGCAGGCTTTCTGAAATAATGGGTTTATATGGTTTGATAGAAATGAGATTACTGAACAACAGGAGTCCCAATTTGGCCCACAGGCACAATGCTGTCACCCTGATCTTCACTTCTCACTTTGATTAAAACCTAAGGCAATTCATTTTTGCCCAGGTTCACAGCAAGTTCAGCACGTAAAGCACCAGGATAGATTGATTTGAAAACATTCCCAAAGAACAGGTTAGTAAAACAAGTTTAAGAGTTGTTGACTTTTTGGAACTAGATAAAATAACAATGCTGTAACAACAATATCCAGTGTTACTCATATTTTACAGAACACAGGAAGGTAATCAAAATTCAGAGCAATCAAAGAGATAATACCAATAGCTTTGGATTGTTTCATCTCTGGGTTGGGGGGAGGCACACTTTTGAAAAACTCACGGATTTCATTAAGATTATTCACTTAATTAAGCCTACTCATTCAAGGATAATTGCTAACATCCGTGAACATACTGCAAGCAACACCACTTCGGTTAAAACTTGGAACACCATACTTTGCAGCTTTAAAATAACAAATTTGCCACTTCAGTAATGGAAGCATAGGTTTTCAATCAAGAATGCTAAAGCAAATTTCAGAACATTAATAACACAAATCTTCCGAAGCCAGTATTCCAAGATGGTATTTTGGTTTCAAAAGGGGTCCACAAGGATCCTGGATTTGACAGATAAAGACAGCTTCATCCAAGGAAAGTGTTTCAGAAGGTAGCATTGACCACACGCATACATCAGTGTACTCACTTGTCAGCTGCATTCACCTTTGTTACCAGATGAACATACTGTTATTTTGCCTTAAACAAATACTCAATTCAGGTGTGAAATTAAAAAAAAAACAAACAAACAAAAAAAAACCCTAAGTAAGTTCATCCCATAAGTTTGAAGAACTATTAAACAGGTTTCATGTTCCTAACATTCGTCTTAGTCATTCTGTGAAAGAACCAGAAAAACAAAACAAAAAAAACCCCAAAAAACCCCACCAAAACATACACCCAGGAAAATGAAAGTCACATGAGAAGTGGCATGTATAGATTTCAGATCCACAACACAAGGCCAAGCCTTGCATGTAATCCTCTGATTACAAGAAACTTCAAATACTCAGGTATGTATGTAGAAGATGCTCTGGTTATTTTTATAGTTTCACTATCAGGATGGTAAAACAGCAACAGAAGAACCTAATCACCTCAGACCCAAAACCAGCTGGCTAACAGATCACATCAAAATAAACTCTCATAGTTTGAACTCAAAACCTCGAATTACAATCGTAACATGGGAAAATAAATCAAAGGGTATTTCAGACTGATTTTAAAAAAAAGTGAGACTTGGCCCTTTACAGAATGATTTAGAGCTGGAACCATTTATAACAACCACGACTTACAAATATCTTAGTATCAAAATAGATGGTTATGTGCTAGTTACAGACCAAACGTAAAATTAAAGTATTCAGAAGTAACAGTAGTATAGGAACTATTTACTTGCAGCCTCAAAGACAATACTACATCTGTGCATAGACCCAAAATAAGGCTGCGTTTGCCAGTCAAGTTTTTTTAGGGGTTTCACCCTCTTCTTAAAGCCAACTCCACTCTCTGCTCTAACAAACCTTAAGAAGCCATTAGTTTAAGAAATATATTAATGGGGTAAGTGCTAACACGACCCAGGCATAAATAGGAAACAGTCTTCTTCAGACTTCAACATATTGCTCTAATTTCGGTTTTGTGAATGATTTGTCAAAGATTCAGTGTTTCCAGGATAATCAGTGGCTGGTTCAGTATTCTTAAAAAACAACTGAAACAGAAAGCTGGGTACCGGCAACAAAGCACGAAAAAAAAAAAAATCCTACCCTAGCTACCCCCCTGCCCCCAAGGACCCTGATCATATTTTCCCTTCTTGTTTTATCCTTACAGTCTGGAAATTACTAGAAAGGAAACAGCTGAGGAATGCTACCACTCTGATGCCATGCTTTCCATTGACTGTCATGTCAGGAATGCATATAGGAAAGTAAAGCAGCTTGGAATGTCTCCACCCATCCAGCAGCATCAGAAGCTGCCCAGCTCACCAACAGCTCCACAACCTTGCAGCTTTGTTCCAGTTTGCATTTTTATTCTTGCTCAGATCAATGAAGAAAGATGCATTGTTAAGCACTGACACGATGTTTGTTGGGTAAAGGTCCTCATACGGTGCATGTCCCATATGCATACACTCTATACTGATAGTACAGTTATGGCAGTAATAATGCATATTTTACAGTTTCTTGGTTGTCAGAGTCCCAGAAGGATGTACTCACACTCTAGCTGTTCAAAACTACCACTACATTCTTTTCAGAGCATATTAGTTTGTCTAACCCATCTGAATATATTCTTGGATAAAATATATGTATACGCATTCATGTTCCTCCATTCCACAACCTGTCAGCCCAGCCTCAGGAGGCACAATTACACAGAAAGAGGCAAGCAATCCATTGGGCTCTCAGTTTGAGAAGATTGCATTAAGTGCCTTACCAGTCCAAGTAACAACTTTGGGAAAGAGAGCAAGTGAGAGTACAAGCAAACGGATAAACAAGTGAAGAACTGGCCAAGAGTCTGTCAAACCATCTGTTCCAATTAAAATTTACCATATACCCTTAAGCCTGGAATACAGATCCTCAGTTAGGAGACCTAAGTCTCTCTACTGATGCTTTATACTAACTGCTTCTGTCTCCTAGCCTCAGATTCAGCTAACAAACTGAAATTTAGTAATTTGGTTAAAAAACAAACAAAAAAAAACACCCCACACACTTGGTACCACAATGCCAAGATCAAAAAGGCCTCAAATCAAGCGTATTCACATCAGTGTTATTCATATATACAAGAGCACATCTCATCTACTCTTACAAGGCACTTTTGATGATTTATCGTGAAAGTGTTTTAACAATACCAAGAATATGCCAGAATACACAGAAAACCACAGATCAAGCTTTACTGTAAAAGCAGCATTAATGCTACAGTGAAATTCAGAACTACAGACCAGCAGAAATTGTACCAGAACATTAGCTTCAGTAAACACTAAATCCCCACCAGCTGAATTCATCCTTATATTGAACACAGAACTCCTCCTCCATGACTAGGTAAGTTTAAGAAATCTGTAACTTACACTAACATGGAAACATGGCTTAAATGCTTAAAACAATTACCGCATGCTAGAATTCACAGGGGTTGCTCTATCTGTGCACAAGAACTATCCATAGCAATGCAAACTGCTAAGTAACCAGACATCGACACCCTAAGTTTAAACTTGACAAGACTATGAAGACACCAAGATACTCCTGGAGATAATAAACCTAAAAAGGTGAAAAGATTGTTACTTGTTTCCTTTATAAAACATCAAGCAGAACAATTCTTTCTAATGCTGCATTTAAATTTCCACTATTATAAGTATATTATAAAGAAACATCTTTATTTTTTTTTACCATTTGAAATGGAGGCAAGAAGAGGGAAAAAAATAATTTTAGATGACAAGATCAGTAGGAAGCTAACAAGTACTTACTGTAGAATCTGAACCTAGGTACTGTAACTATGGAGAGAAAGATCTATGGCCCACACAAGAACCAACTCCTATTACAAAGGGGATTTTAAACAAATAGGCCTCTGTAGTCTAATCACTGAGTGAAGTCAACATTACACTTACTTCAGGACTTATTTTCTCTGTGCTTTGTTGTACAGATATAGAATTTTAAAAAATAAATAAATCAGGATAACACAAGCTGAGCAAATGAACGCAAAGTTCTCAGTCGTGTGTCATCTACAATGAGAGCATTAAGGGGTTTGGTGGGTGGGAGGTTGTTTCCCCTCTGAACAGTGAGATTTAGGCATCAGGTTCATAACTTAAGCACAAACCTTTCTGCACAAAAGGAAGTTCTCTTACTTGACAGTCTTGAAAAATTAGCAAGCTTACCATACACACCAGTATCTTCACTCTCCAGAAGAGGCAGAGCAGAAGTCACAGCTAGGAAGTTACTAAGATAGCTCTGAGCTATTTCCATACCTTCTTTACCCTTGGTTGTTGGGTGCTGCTGCTATGATGCAAACACCCTAGAGATTTAAGACTGTAGCAAGCTGTTACTTACCCTTATGACTTGACATGCTCCGCATGCTGTGGCCCCAGCTCAAATACATGACCTATGTTATCATTTGTCAATAAGGATCCCAACAGTGCAGTCTTAATGCCCTCTATCAAGTTCTAAGGCAAAGGGATCCAGCGCTGGTAGGTTTTATGTCTCTTTTTCATCACTCCTTGCTATGTGAAAGGATGTCGTATTCAGGACGACAGCTGATGCCAACCATATCAGGTACTATGAGCATCCCACCCAAAATCCCAACACATTTTTTCACATAAACTATTGCAGAAAATCCCAAAGGAAGGTACTTCTTATCCAAGAAATAAATCCCATAGAACCCACAGGAAATACTACTAAGACAGCAATAACTGTCCTTAACCAGTTAGAAAGAATGTGTTCAGCAAAACACGCTCATGAAAAGTTTCTCAGCATCTTAATTAGTACAGAGGGATCAACACAGCGCAGTCCTACAGCAAGGGCATCAAATCGAAGTTTCTACTTAACACTGCATACTGCTGTGGCTGTGAACTAATACATAACTGTAACGTCAATAAAACAGCCTCACCTTCACATTTAGGACCTGAGTGGTTGCAGAAGAACACTAATATTTGCAACAGAGAGACAGCCTTTGGAGAACTTTGCTTAATTAAACTGTACTTGTCCTGGACAGAAAAAATAGCACATGAATCTTTCATTAAGGATTAGGAGACTCTCTTGCTGTTCAGTCTTCACCAATCACAACACTCAATGATCCCTACGCACAAACAGCCAAGACAATTTCCCTTATCTTGCTGCCAAAGCAGTACCCTCCCCAGGAAGAAGCAAGATCAGGACAGCAGGAAATGGTCCTTTCACGCTACGTGGTGGAATTAGGCTGCAGCACCCACCTTCCTCATCCAGAGAGAACGAGGCCAAAAACCAGGTTACCACCTCCTAAATCTAAGCAGCCTCAAAAAAAAAAAGGGCAGCCAAAAAGCAGGCTGCATAAATTTCATACCTAACCACAGCCTAATCTCAACCGTCTTCTTTATCAGGACCGTGCAGGTAGTCCACAGTGCACACCCCATGCTCCCAGGGGAGCAACGTGCACAGGAAATCCAGCCTTCCAGGAAACTGGTCACATCATGGTCCCTCCCCACCACAAGCAGCCTTCCCATGGTGCTGCCCAGAAAGGGTGGGCTCCTCTTTCCTGTACACAGCTCCACATAACTTTTAGACAAACTACTTTCAGACACTTAAGCAATAAATTCCAATCAGAGCTAGTGAACCAAGTCCTCTTTCACAGAAGGCAAGGAAAGAGAGGAAGAGAGTCCAAACTCCGAAGAGGGACAGGTGATAAGATTTCAGGATGATAGAATTTAATCCCACTCCAAATAGAAGTGTCTGCCCCCAGAAGGGACCAGCTTTTATTAAGAACAGTATAAAGTCTCTCTTTAACATTATTACTGAATATGCCACTTTCCCCTCCCCTCTGCAGAAACTATTAATCTGCAAGGTCACAGCTCACCTTTGGGGTTCTTTTTTCTCTAAAGTTCTCCTTACATTCAACTGTTAAGGCAAATCAGAAAAGTTGCACTATCTGTAAATTAGATCATCCCGCATGACAACTGTCTGGGAACGCAATATTTTAAAATAATCAACTTCAACTGGCACTAAATTAACAGAGCAGACGTCCCAATATAAATTTAAGGTCTAGTTTAAAAGTAATTTTTCTGGTCTTACAGACATATACATGTATCACCCATAGATAGAAAAATGGAATACCCAGTTATGTCCTTTGTACTGAAGGCCTATCCTGAACTTATGCTAAAACATGTTCTTAAAGAGAATGCTATTTGAATCCAACATTACATACAGGAATAATAATCATCACCTAATGACAAAGCATTCCACTTCTGCAAGACCTTTAACTCAAAGAAATTTAACTGACGTCCTCAGATACGATGCGCTCAAGTCTACTTGTATCCACGCATGCAAATATAAACCAAAAATCACTCACTGGCAGTGTCAAGCAGCTGCATACACACCCCTCTCCCTCCTCGGAGCTACCAAGCCAGTTGTCCTTTTTTTTTTCCTTCCCTTTCCTGTATGCACGAAGAGAAACAATTCTACATAAAGCTTTCTGACGGTGACAGCATTCTACCCCACTGATCGAGGAAAACTGCTTTAGCAACAAACTTGATGGTCCATTAAAGACCAGACCTGAAGTTCACCAGAATTTCAGGATTAATGACACTTTTCCCCTCTGCACTTCAAACAACCTAGGCTGTGAAAAAGAAAACACAGCTTAAGCCTCTTCCTGTAACTCATCTAGCAGGAAAACCAAACGCCAGATAGTACATTAAATATTTCATTCTATTTCAGACACATGCATTTGTGCTCAATAACTGCAAAAACGTTAGATGCAAGACAAAAAAGACACAACCCCAAAAAAGGTAGTCTCACTTGATCTTTGCTAAGATAAATTTATTCCTGTAAAGCAGAAAGAGCCTACGTGTGATCTGACAGACACGCACCCAAAAAAAAAAAAAACCCAAAACCCCAACCAAACATATAAAAACCCCACAGAGCAATAGCAAACCATGTC
Source organism: Eurypyga helias (assembly GCF_000690775.1). Lineage (NCBI taxonomy): Eukaryota > Metazoa > Chordata > Aves > Eurypygiformes > Eurypygidae > Eurypyga > Eurypyga helias. The sequence goes on from NW_010271762.1 coordinate 8,891, forward strand.
AGTCTTAAACACAAGAGCAAGGACACGATTGACATCTGTCAGTCAAAATCCTGGCAAGAAGAATGACAAGTTTCTGAAGAGTTTCCTTCGGGAACAGATGCAGCTTTGTTCCATGCCACAGCCAAATCTGATTAAATGGATTCACGTTACAGACCATATCACATATGATTTGCACCTTCTATATGGCATGTTAGAGGAAAGTAATATTTACTGATAATAAAGTGAAACAATTCAGAGTTGGTCATGGGCAGGGATTTGTTATATGCCTTTTTTAAAGCAACAGGCAACACGTTTATTGGACTGCCTCAGAAGGATTATAACTTCATAATTGATATTATTATTTGCTTTTAATAAAACCAGAAAAGGCTTTGATATCACTAGTGGAGGGGAAGGGGCGAGGAAGAGAGCGTGGAAGAGTTTTAGCAGACACATAAATCTTCACCTCTGTTCCCTCAGACTTTGCCCTTCCAAACTGCAAGCTGACTAAAGGTAAAAAGAAGGGGAGAAGAAGCTCAGAGCGATCTTGACAAAAGCTTTGTTGCATATAGAATCAAAGACATTTTGAAAATGCCACCTGGGCTTCATAAAGGGAGGTAACACCATTCATGTCATTCTTAACAACAGAGTTAAGCCAGACGTCATTCCTTTCTACCAATCACTGGAGTACAGTTAAGTTGCAGATCAAACAATCTAACCAGTTAAGGTATGACTTCTAATACAGAGCTCCCTGGAAGCACAAACCAATCGTAACGTGATTAGAGGAGGATAAATACATAAAACCTCGCTATGAACTGACAGGATAGCCTGAAGTTGGGTAACGTGCTGACAGCCCTAACCACAACACACGCTCATTCTTCCAGTTCAGTTCACAACCGAAAGTAAACCAATACCCTTTGCAGGGGAGCAAGTGACAACTCATACACTGGAAACGGAGCAAAGAGGAGGAAAATTTTGTATCTTATGTTCAGAAGGGGATTCCATCCACTACTATGGGGCAACGTAGAGCCTTGCATCCTTGAAAAATCTTTACGGAATAGATAAATTCACCACCTCATTTTTGTTTAATGTATTTTAAGAAAAGCACTGTTTAACAATAATGTCCAAATGACCTCACCTAACTGTTTGGGGAAGATTTCTACAGATTTTCTAGGATTTTCTCGATTAACCTACATCTCCTAACCGTTAAGATTTTGAACTATTGATAATGTCCCAATGACCTCACCTGTTTGGGGAAGATTTCTACAGATTTTCTAGGATTTTCTCGATTAACCTACATCTCCTAACCGTTAAGATTTTGAACTATTGAACAACTACACTGAAGAACAAGAGGCTAGCCTGTCAAAGATAACATTTCGCTTGTTGGACAGCCAGCACGTTTAACACCGTGTGGAAGCTTTCGGCCTTGTAGAGAAACAAACACTATTCAGGCAAACCCGCACTATTGCCGGATTGCCACAGCCTTTCCTTATTTGGCTAACGTTTTGGGATTCCAATCAGACTGCGATGAAGTTCAACATGCACAAAGCATCCATTTTGAGGAAACTTCACAGCCAGTTTCCCTTCCAATCCCCCCCTGCCCCAAGTGAAAGTTCTCTCCCTCAGCACCACCACCCCCCCCTCCCACATCCCCACACCAGAACAAAGCAATATGGATTCGGGCGTTTTTACTGCTCTCCAACGCGCGGAAGAAAAATGTCCCGCTCCCCTTAAAGTTCAGCCTCCACACTGCGGCAGGGGCCGTCGCTGAGGAGAGCCTGTTATTGACACGCGTTTCTATATCGGGAACAAAACGCCGGTTCCCCCTCGAAACGGGAGCGAAGGGGCT
>NW_010271763.1:0-216 GCF_000690775.1 Eurypyga helias
GTCCCATCTGGTGAGCAGGAGCCGGTGCCAGCCCGCTGTATGCCAAAGGGTCAGGGCTCGGGGTCCTGCCCCCGGGGAGGGGGCCTGACCGCAGCCCCCCAGCTCTGAGCAGGTGGGTGAGCACCCCCAAAATTCAGTGCCTGTCTGCAGCCATCCTGCTGGTGCCAGGGCCCCGCTGGGAGGCATGGCTGGGAGGGGGGGGGACCATTCCCAGAT
>NW_010271763.1:241-456 GCF_000690775.1 Eurypyga helias
TTTATTCCTGCTCCCCCCATTCATAATCTCTTTATTCCTGGGCTAAGCCTGGTTCCCAGCGGTTTTACAGGCAGATTTGCCTGTAGCTATATAGGACAGGGTGTAAAGCCTCGGTGCCGTGCGGGGGAGAGCGGGAGAGGTGTAATTACCCCAGTGGCAGCTTGGCCCACGATGAAAGCGGGGTACCGCTGCCGCCGTGCAGTCACCCCACCCCG